>NC_046665.1:29569015-29577704 GCF_010883055.1 Belonocnema kinseyi | reverse complement strand
AGGCGTCATTTGAAGGAACAAGCTCGACGAAAATGGTTCACATTAGTGAATACTAATGCCATCTCTTAGAATTTTCAGGTACTTATCAGACTGCCTAGTATATATATATAAAAGTTAGCCCCAATCTTTGGCATTCGCAAATTACCGTGCTAATATGAGGCAACACTTCTTCTTCTGTTACATTAAACTTTGAACAAGCAACATCTAGAAATAACTAAAATAAATATTAGTTTAAACAAAGAATTAATATAATTTTTAGTTTAATTACAATCATGTACACACATTTAATTAATAAAAAGAAAATATTCGTACCTAGAAAGCATACAGAAAGATAGAATGCTTTGAAAACCTCTTTTCCTTCAATTTCCTTCAATGAAGTGAATGTCATTAACAATTCTCTGGTGAACGTTTTTTTTTAGATAAGGATCAGGGATTTTTGAACTCCAGTATGTTTTCTTTAACGACAAATCGACACTACCCTTCTGTAAATGACATTAATATTTCAAATAAGTGTATGATTTCCTAGAAAAGTATGTGAAAAATGAAAAAATTGTTTATACAGTAAGATTCTTACAAAATTGTTACAACATTCTTCATTCTTTTTAATTTTTTCATTAAGATGTTGAAAATCTTGAAGACTGTTTAAAGGATATGTGATACCGTACTCTTCTTGGAAACTCTTCTTTGAGACGTACTTTAAACTCCTATCATTTTCCAACATTGCTTTTATAATATTCTGACCTTCAGCTATCTCCCAGACTTCTACCTCTAATATTTTAAGTTCCTTTAGAACTTCTCTATTGTATTCTGAATAAAACTGAAAAACAACAGCAATAAAATGAACACCGTTCCATTTACTACTGTTTAGTGTTAGTATAGAAACATTTAATATGAACAAAGAGGTCTTACCATGAATTAAAACAGAGAATGTAATATGAGGTGAAAACTTGTGTGGTATAATATTTCAATTACCTTGACCATTTACTTTGAGACTTGAATGTGAAACCTTTACATTCAGAGCTTTATTCCTTTTGAAGGTATTTGCAATGATGCATGAACTTCACGAAAAACAGAATTGTGATCTGTAGAATTGTTGTTTCGACTCTCTATTTCCTTTGTTATAAATTGTTTTTGAGCAATATTATTTATTAAAATATACGAATACTGTACAAAAAATGTATTTTACCTTTGTCCGTATCATTATTCGAATTTTCATTTGAATATGGACCAATATGCCCTGATCTCTTTTTCTCGATATTCTTAAATTCGAAGTCTTTAAAAGGGTACAAAAAATTCAAAAAAAGTATTAAAAACTTTGCTTCTTTAATTGTGTAGGTGTCAATTTGACTAAATTCATGCTTTCAAAATAAAAGAATGGTAAGATTACTTACAAAATTGACTTTAAAGTATCCAAATGGAATCATAATGAATTTAAAAGCTTATGAAAAACGTGGAAAAGTCGTGGAATTCTAAGAGAATAATGCGAATTTAAAAAGATATAAAATATTCAGTTTGTATTGATCTTGAAAGTTTTTTAGTTAATTTAATATTAAAAATACCATTACATTTATCTTGTTCATTTTAAAACGTTACAAGAGGCGCTTCAAAAAATCTTTTTTTTAAATTTCATGTTTTGTTCAGGCGGTCAATAACTTTATTAAAATTATATTACTTCAAACATAGATTTAAACAAAGAATTTAACTTGTTTCGAAAATTTAAATGGAAATGGCCTTCAGTTCATGGAACCTAGAATTCTGATACACAGATGAATTCCTTGATTCGCTAGATTTTCTGTAGAAAGTAGCTCTTTTAGGAAAAATATCATTTGTTAAAAAATACGTATCCAATATGAAAATTTTCATTACCTTCGTCTGTTTCACTATCATAATATTGTTTTGAAGATGGATTTTCTAAAAAAATATTAAATTCAGAAACTCGATTTTACTTGAATGTTTATAAAACTGAATTTTATATAAATGCATATTAAGGATTATTTAGAAAGTAATACTAACGTATGTTGCTTGATTTTTTTTCTCTTATTCCCGAGAGATACAACTTGCTCCATATTGTTCATAGAGATATCAGTGTCTATTTCCATTTCTTGAATCTTTCATACATTCAAGCGCTCTACCGCTGTTTCGTTCGTGTCTGATAAAAAATGAAAAATGAATTAATAGAAACATTATATTTTAATACTAACTTATACTGGGAACATTTCTCAGCCCGCCCCTGCGTTGGTTCGATCAAAACATAAATGTATTGAATTATTCTCAATAATTTTTTTCAAATAAAAAATATCACAGAAATTATACAGATATATTTTAAATCGTTATTACTTCTATTTTTTATAATGAGATTATTATTGGAGGGAGGATTTTACTAGAATAACAATTGTATAATGTAATAAAATAATTTGTCATAGATAAAAGTAGTAGAAATTAGATGCATTGGATCGAAATTCAGGTTATGTTTTTAGAAAAGTTGGTTACGTGCCTTATCATATATATGTTAAAGAAATACACTCAATAATAGTTTCAATATAATGTGCACTACGACTTAATAAATTAACTGGTTCAGTAGAGGAAGTTAATACGCTCAAGCAGTAAATATTTGTAGGATTCCAACACATGATATTCCATTAAAATGTTTTCAAATGACATTCACATATTACTATTTTTTCTAATTCCTTATTCTGCGTGAAATTTTTAAATAACTTTTGTATATATTGCATCAAAGAATTAAGTGAATAATTTTTTGACGTTGACATTACTGCCAGGAAATCGAGCGAACGCCTAATCGATGAGAAATCAAGATGGACATATCAGTGTTGGAAATTCAAATGTAGAAATCATTGAAGAGTTTCTATTATTACTTCTGCGATTATAATAATAATGAGCATATTATGAAAGTCAATATTTGTTATTAAATTTTCTACTTTAAAAAAGTTCAGCTTTGACTGAAAATTTAAAATGATTGAAATGATTAAAATGATTTCAAAAACATCCCGTGCAGAAATCGCTCAATTTAATACTTGATACCGATCTGGACCCGAACGGGATTCCCGATCTGGCCCTGTTCGGTAGAATTCTGTGGCCCAGATTTTGGCCAGACCAGGCCAGATCGATTTCCTACCGAAACGCCATCTCCATGCGCCCACATAATTAGTGCTGATTATTGTTTTCTGAGGCACCGGGAACTAGCCAGTATACCTCGAAACCTGCGTGATAGTCCAGGCGTTACGTGGGAAAAAGTGTGTAATTCCACAATAAATCCAACCAGCAATGTTTTTAATGAGAAAGTTTCGTTTTGGGGTCCTTTTTGACATATCAAAAATGCTAGAACATATCACTTGCCAAACCCGGTTTTTTTAAAAACAGTTCCAAAAGTTACTTTTGTGTGGACGGATAATTCCCATTGCATTTTAGAGCAAAATGTCCAACAGAAAAAAGAACTACGGTCATATTTCGGATTTTTTATCACAAATAAGTATATATGATTCATTTATCATGTATAATCCGTCTTTTGACATTCATATATAGTAAATAATTGTTTATAACAAAAGCTAGCTATTACTACTTATGTTTACTTTTTGGCCATTTTTTTTAGCATTTTTGTGGCAAAAAAGTCACCGTAATTGATTAAAAATGTGTCATATGTTTTTTATCCATTAACAAATATTTTTATTTATAATTGTTTATAACAAAATTATGCTATAAGCACCGTTGAGTACTTTTTGACTACTGTTGTGGCAAAAAAGTACTTATCATTGATTAAAAATGTGATAAATATTTTTTATTAATAAACAAATACTTTTTAAATAATTATTTATTATAAAATCATGTCATAATCATTTTTGAATACTTTTGAAGCACAATTATTTATTTATTTTTCTTCCTTTTTTCTGTCAGATATTTTGCTCTAAAATGCTATGGGAATTATCCGTCCACTCAAAAGTAACTTTTGGAACTGTTTTCAAACAAAAGAACTGGGTTTGGCAACTGATCTGTAATAGCATTTCTGATATATCAAAAAAGACCGAAAACGAAACTTTTTTATTAAAAACATTGCTGGTTGGATTTATTATGGAACAAAACTACCAGATGCCTGGACTATGAGGAAAATGAAAGTAAGTAATTAAGCGACCGTTCAATTGATGAATTTGGACGAACCAGAAAATTTGGATCCACTTGAAAATGAATTTCCGGCTGATATCAACGCAGTTTTCGGTAAAATTATTAAATTTACAATTACTATACTCAAATACTATTATATAATGAAATTTATCAAGTACTTTTGTTTTCAATTATTATTTAAAATTTTTTTTATTTTTGATGCAAGGTTCTTGACCAGGTAGATAATAAAAAAATGCTCTATAGCTCAGCTAGAGTCTGGCCCCGACCAGCGCCAGGTCAAAATTTCTGCACGGGATGGAATCAATATTTTCCCTTTCAAAATAAATTTACTAGACATATAAGGAATGACTGTCATATTATCCGGACACGCAATGTACTAATAGCTTTCGGCATTATTACAAATGATAATTGTGATATAATAGAGCAACTGATGAAAACACACGAGATTTTGAAACTTTATCACACAAACACAATACTTTCGTAAGTACATATACACATGTGTATAAGGTGATTTCACCAAAGTGACACTAGGTGGCAGTGCAATACATACCCTGATCGGGTTTGGATCAGGGTCATAGGAATTAGCCTTATCGTACCGTGAACAGGTTACACCGACCCGGACCCGATAGGTAATCGGGAAAATATATGGCGATTTCCACACGGGTTGTTATTAGAAAGAATAATGTCATTCCGAAAAAGTAGAACTAACATATTAACATTTCAAAATCGTATGCCAAATACTTTGTAATGATTTACATAACGAAAATAATAATTCTATAAAATGTTATACACAAACTACTTGTTTTCAGAAGTCAATTTCTTATTGCATGTTTTAATAACACAGGACGACAAAATTCGACGAAATTTCACATCCATAGACCAGACCTGGTGTACCCGAAGGAATTTGATGTCCTGAATCTGAATCTGAACTCAGAATTGCTCCATCACTCTAGGCTTCCGAGATATCCTAATATAAATCTGAAAAAAACATGGCTTTTTGCTATGTTTGAGCTTCGCTCACATCGGGAATTTTTATTCTATTGCAAATCTGGGCACGGCATCAGGAAGCTACAATCTTCTGCTTTGAAAACCACTAACCACTTTTTTAAAACGGATTTTTACAAGCTGAGACATCGTTCTTTAAAATTTAGAAAATTCAAGTTTCAGATGATACTGAAATACATGAAAAAAAATATCTGCGAGTTTCAACAATAAACTTCCACTTGATTTTCTACGTGTAAAGTCTATTTTGTCACGTGATACGTCAAAATGCACTTTACACGTGTAACGTTCAAAAATTCAAAATGGCGGATATAGTTAACGTCGAATCATAAACAGCAAGCTATCCACGGTGTGCATGAAGGCCGTCTAAGTTTGACTAAAATGAATCCAAAATCTGCTAACAGAGAAAGTTTCTACATCGTTTGGTCATTAAAAATCAGTAGAATTTAAAATCCTAGCTGCTCCCTTTTGCGAGTTACGCGCATTTTTGTATTTTCACATGACAACCGACCGGACAAAACTTCCGTATTCTAGTTTAAAAAGTACAATGCTTTTTAAAGTTTACAATTTTTCAAATTATTTTATATACAAGTTTGTATTATTTATTCTGTATTAAAAAAATTATTTACCACTTTTAGCCGAACCCAGAGCAAAAGACAGAGACTTTGTGGCTACATTTTTGTCTTTTCTTTTATTTTTTTATTTTTAATTTTTTTAAATTTTATAATATTTTTTTAAAATTTATTTTTTATATAATTTTTCTAAGTACTTATATATTTACTGGTAAACATAAATATAATAACAGAGATTTTAATAATATTTAAAAATATATGTATTAGTAAATAAAGTTCAAAAATACAGGTGAAGCGAAGAAAATTCTATTACTGCTAAATTATAAAATTCTAAAATTCTATTACTGTATACTAGTTACCTTGTAACGTGCCCAGAATTTCAAAAAATCGCGATGTATAGTTTCTCCGCTTTGCTCTGACCAAGACCCTAAACCATTTTTATTTTCTATAAAGCGTAAACTTTCTTTGACATGTGTCAGAATGGTGTGAATTTTCAGTTTTTCAGATAGTTTGTCGATGCTTTCAAAGCTGTATTTCATTCATTGATGTGAGAATCAGGTGAGAACTTAACTTTTCCAGAAGTAAAACAACAATTGACAATTTTATTCATGGTTTTATAAGCACTAACATAGGGTATAATTTTAAACACATCTACCTTTTGATAAATTTCTGGATTCATTAGTTTGTTAGTTTCTTTTAATAGCTTTCTGCACGCATTCCCTTCAAATGCGTCTCCATGGTAATGAGATAAGAATAAACTTTTTAGGCCACAACAAAACTTTTTCTTGGCTTACAAGAGAAACTAACCCTCTCAAAAACAAATAATTCCCTGTAAAAGGTAACAAGTAAACACCACAAATTATATTCAACACAGCTATTGTAGGCAGTAATACAATTCTCTTTGCTTCACCTTTAGTTTTGAACTTTATTTACTAATAGATATTTTTAAATATTATTAAAAGATCTGTTATTATAATTATGTATACCATTAAATGTATAATTACTTAGAAAAAATATATAAAAAATAAATTAAAAAATAAAAAGTATTACAAAATATTTAACAAATTTTCTTTTAAATGTAAAAAAAAAATCAAAAACGGGGCCATCCTCGACGTCCCTGTATAGAATGAATAATACAAACTTGTATTCAAAATGATTTGTAAAAAAGTAAACTTTGAAAAGCATTGAACTTCCTAAATTAGAATACGCTAGTTTTGTACGGTCAGTTGTTATGTGAAAATACAAAAATGCGCGTAACTCGCGAAAGGGAGCAGATAGGATTTTAAATTCTACTGATTTCTAATGTGCGAACGATGTAGAAACTTTCTCTGTTAGCAGATTTTGAATCCGTTTTAGTCAAACTTAACCGGCCTTTAGGCACACCGTGTATCAAATATCGCATAACATAATATTAAAAACATGGATCGAACTCATATGGTAATATATTTGTACCATTGCGATAATCAAACCTAATATGCTGGGCTGACAACATAATATCCATGACAGGTAAATCTCAAATTCTACAGAAAAGTTCAACCAACAACACAATAACCTGCAAGCCTTAAAACCCAGGAAGGTTAACCCGAGATCACAATAACCTGCAAGTCTTAAACCCCAGGAAGGTTAACCCAAGAACACAATAACCACATAAGCCACCGAAACAAAATCCCATTACCCTCAGACAAGAAAGCCCGAGAACAGTTACTGCAGAAGCCCAGACAAGTCAAGCCACGGATGCAGGACCGTATATCTCGTCAACATGATAACCCCCAGACAGGCTGCTCCACGATGGAGCCGCTGGAGACAAACACCTGAAATATTCCTCGCCAAGTATCCTGAAAAGGAATATCAAAGAGAGAATAGCCTCTGGAGACAAACACCTCAAATATTCCTCTCTAACTATTCTGAAGAAGTCTGTCGGAAAGAATAGCCGCCGAAGAAAAACACCAGAAATATTCCTCGCCAACTATCCTGAAACGGACTGTCGGAGAGAGAATAGCCGCTGGAGACAAACACCAGGAAATATTCCTCGCCAACTATTTTGAAGAGGACTGTTGGTGGGAGAATAGCCGCTGGAGAGAAACACCTGGAAATATTCCTTGCCAACTATTCTGAAGAGGAATGTCGGAGAGATAATAGCCGTTGGAGACAAACTCCTGAAATATTCCCCGCCAACTATCCTGAAAAGGACTGTCGAAGAGAGGATAGCCGCTATGAATACTGTTGCGTTGTATTCTTAGCTTAATCTTCCTGGGGTTTAAGGCTTGCTTGTTATTGTGATCTCGGGTTAACCTTTCTGGGGTTCAAGGCTTCCTGGTTATTGCGATCTCGGGTTAACCTTCCCGGGGTTTAGGGCTTGCAGGTTATTTTGTTCTTGGGTTTACCTTCCGAGGTTTAAGGCTTGCAGGTTATTGTGATCTCGGGTTAAGCTTCCTGGGGTTTAGGGCTTCTTTGTTATTGTGTCCTTGATTTAACTTTTCTGTAGCATTTGGGATATACCTGGCATGGATATTATGGTGACAGCTTAGCATATTAGGTCTGATTATAGCAATGATACAAATATATTGCCACATATGCTTTTGCATAAGTATTTGAGGTCATTTTCTGCCAAAGCTGTCATTAAGATTCTTCAGATTTAGAACACATTAAATGTGAGTTCATCCATGTCTTTTATATTATGTTATTCGATATTTGATAGCTTGCTGTTTATAATTCGACACTAACTATATACGACATTTTTAATTTTTGAATGCTACACGTGTAAAGTGCAATCTGGACGTATCACATGACAAAATAGACTTTACACGTAGACAATCAAGTGAGAGTTTAATGTTGAACCTCACAGATATTTTTTCTCATGTATTTCAGTATCATCTGAAACTTGAATTTTCTAAATTTCAAAGAACGATGTCTCGGCACTGACGAAGTTAACGCGAAATTCTGAAATGGTATTAAAAACATCTTATAACTAAATTGAATAA
>NC_046665.1:29555316-29568915 GCF_010883055.1 Belonocnema kinseyi | reverse complement strand
CCCAGAATTCATTTTTAAAATTACAAATATAAGTTTATTCTTGAATATTGATGTGGTCCCCTTCAAAGTAATCCCCATCGACTGCCACGCACTTATGCCAGCGCTTGAACCAGCTCTCAAAACATTTTTGATACTTAATTTTTGGTATGCCCATCAGTGCCGTTTTCGATTTTTGTGTTATCTCCGATCGGCTGCTAAAACGCGTTCTGCGTAGTGGTTTTTTCAGTCGATCGAACAAAAAAAAGTCACAGGGAGCTAACTCTGGCGAATTTGATATCTGTTGAATTGTATTATTTGAGTTTTTGGTGAGAAACTCACGGATAATGATTGCATTGTGTGACAACACACAAGTTGTTGCAAAATTGAATCCATTGCAAAAATCGAAATTAGCAAAAAAACAGATGCACTCAAAATTGCGTTAAATTTACAAATGGCAGGCTAGAAAGTTGAAATTCGCAGGGAATATTGTTAAAAGGTGTGACAACCTACAGAAACGAAAAAGTGTGAATCGGACAGCAGGGGGCGCCACACGGTAATGATTCCGGGTACTTTTTAATCAAGGTAGTATATATGTATATATATAAGTTATATTTCACAGCAATGTTTTAACAAACACAATTTACAAACATCATTGCACATTTTATAAAACCAATTCATTTTAATTACTAAAATTTCATTATTGAAAAGTTGTAGTTTTCTGCACCGCTGATATAAAGTGGTACAACTATAGTTTTTTAAATGTCTCAATTTATATAAAATTATTTTTTTACACTTGAATCCTGTTTATAGTATATTATTAAAATTTAACTGTGCTTAGATTTGCAATAGAATAAAAATTCTCGATGCGAGTGAAGCTCAAACATAGCAAAAAACCGTGTTTTTTGCACTTTTGGTTAGGATATCTCGGAAGCCTAGAGTGATGGAGCAATTCTGAGTTCAGATTCGGATTCAGCGCATCAAATTCCTTTGGGTACACCAAGTCCGGTCTATGGGTGTGAAATCTCGTCGAATTTTTCGTCCTGTGTTATTAAAACAATAAAAAATTGACTTCTAAAAACAAGTAGTGTGTGTATAACATTTTCCAGAATTATTATTTTTGTTATGTAAATCATTACAAAGTATTTGGCATACGATTATGAAATGTTAAAGTGTTAGTTCTACTTTTTCGGAATGGCATTATTCTTTCTAATAACAAGAAAAGATTCGTTAGTGAATGCCATTAGACTATGGTTAAGATATTGTGTAAGTATGCTCTAAAAAGAATTGCATACTTTGTGAAAGTGTTGAAATTATTTGAATAATTATTGTTGAATATTGAAATATTTTAGCGAGCAAATTAAGCAGAAATTACCAAAATCTTTTGTTGGTTTATACTTTCATTTAGTGTTTTTAGAAATAACTAGTATGTTTACATCCTATGGTATGTTGCAGCAAAAGTGAAATACTAACAGAATATATATATTTATTGGGAGTTTTTAATTATATCTACTCAAATTATACCACTTTTTATTGTTAAATATGTATGAATCAGAATAAACATTTTACGGAATAAATTTAGCTGAGAATAAACATTGTGATTTCCCTTTCTATGACCTGTCCCCAGCGACATGTTTCAAGAAAATAGATAAAATATTAATAAAAAAAAATTTTTCAGTAAAAAAGTAGAACAAATTATTTAACCAAACTCTTGAATTTTCAAGTAAAAATAAATATGAGTTTTTTTTTCAAAACAGTTATATTTTTATCTTGAAAATATAAATTTTCAACTTTGAGGTTAGATTTGGAGGTTCCAATAAACTACTTTGAACAACTTTTTTAGAATAAATAATAAATTAAACGGCAAGGTTGTGTCTTATAAACAATATTTTAAATATATCACTAAAATAATACTGCGACATTTAATTGAAAACACGGCGAAAGTGACCGTCTCAGTAACGGAAACGCAATTTCGCAACTCACGTGCAAGTGTGTGAAATTGAGACAGTCAGCGACAGCTCGTCCCAGTTTAGGCAACTTCGCCAAAAATTTGTCCAAATGCGGGACATTAAAATATTCGTAAGTTATCGAATTAAATCGCTAATAAAGTTATGATTTTTATTCTTAAACCTATTAAAAATATGAAAAAAAAACATTACTTTTTCTTTTAGTGTAGGAAATTTCATAAATGCAGTGCTGTAAAAATTATGCCGAAAGTTTTGAAATAAAAAAATAAAATGCCAAATTTTCTAGTAGTTCATTCACACATTTTAAAGAATATTTTTGATTATTTTTTACTAAATGTATAACTTGTTCGGACAAAAATAAATAGTGGTAAGAAATTTAAAAGAACTTCAAAAATAATAGAACATTTTTACTTTTATCATTTATGTTGGAATATAGAAGATACGCAACGATGCTCCTTATTGGCTCAATATTGGACATACTTTTTACGTTGTCTCAGTAATGGTCGGTTTACCTTAAATGGTGAATTTAGAATTATTCGCAAAAAAAGGTCAGACTGCTTCTTTGTCCAGCATTATTTGCACGCATACAAAGTGTTTGCCGAAAATTGTTATAAGTATTGTAATTTAGACTATACAAACCTTCCTTCTGGTGTAATCATCATCAGCAGAAACAAACTGCGTAATGGATATTGGTTCATACCAAGAAATTGGATATAAATTCAGAAAGGATGAAAAAAAGAAATAATATTCTAAATATATTGCAATTTCTTGTCAACTAAATCTCATTCTGGAGACGGTAAATTCTAATGCTTTTCATTTTAAATGTCTTCTTCTTAAATTTCGAAACTTCTGATCTTTTACATTTACAAACTGAATTAGAATTTGATTTTGTAGGTAGCAGATTTAAGAGTCACATATTTCTAATTTTAAGGAACTTCGAAAGGGATGAAAAGTTTAGAACGTACCACCTCTTCAATGGATTTCAATTTTAAAAATGTATTATTGAGCCAGTGCTGGAAGCCTATATTGTCTATTTATGTTTGCCGATCGTCCACCGATGCTTGGCCCAGTATCAACACTTTATTATGCCAATTATAACTTTTAGTACGGGGAACCATGTTTCACGAGGATCAGCCAAAGTCTGGCCCAGTAACGGTACATTACCGGTCCAAGTGTCACTTTTACCACGGCAAACCATGTTTTATTTGAATCGACCCAATTTTGAGCCAGTGCTGGAAGCCTATATTGACTATGTATATTTGCCGATCCTCCAACGACGCTTAGCCCAGAATCGGCACTTTATGTCGCAAAGTCTCACTTTTAGCACCTAATAAATAAATCTTACACGAAATATTAAAAAAAATTTATTGAAAAATTGTCAAAGTTCACGATGAAGAAAAATTGTAATCAATTTGAATTATTTATTTAAAAATTATTGTATTGATATTCCTGTTAAAAGTTCGTGTATTTTACGTTTGCACAACGTCGCATAATAATAAATAATTAGAAAAAGAGAGCTTAAAATTTGGTTCTTTAACTTTTCTGAACTGCAGCTTCTGAGGATGGCTATTTCACACAGTTTCAATTGATCATTTTAGCGCAGTGGTTAGCACTCCCGACTACTAGGCGATAAATTTAGGTATACAGATGTAGGTTCGATATCCCGTAGCGTTAGAAATTTTATTTGTAATATAATGTTAAGAATGTAATATATGTATTTAATCTAAACATGACCGTTAATATTTATATTCAATGTACTTGTAATAAATTAATATTTATTTTTTATATACCTTTTTTGTCACATCCTTAGACCTTAGACTATAGCAGTATTGGTGCACAGTGTTGGACCGACAATGGCAACCAAGCCTTGGCTGCCAAATTAAGGCCATAGTTATCAATCCGGCAATGGTGCGACGATGGCAGCTAGGTTTAATACAATACTGGTACCCAGTGTTGAGCCGACTATGCAGCCAAACCTTGGCTACCAATTTCAGGCCATAGTTATCATTCCGTCATTGGCGCAATAATGGCAGCCGAGCTTCGGCAATATTTTTGATTTATATTTCGATTATTCATGTACCACAATGAAAAATTTTTTTTCAATATTAATAACAATATGATACCATTTGACACCCGAACTTCAGGGTATCTCAAATTTATTGTAGGAATATCAATGAAAAAGTGCAGTGAATATCAATTCTTTGTTCTGAAAAATGTTGTAATATGGTTCAAAGATCAGATTACTGTCATCTATAAACACAAGAAGAAATATCTATAAAAATATACCCGTTAAACCGGCACATTCGCGTTGGGCGCTGCGCGCGTGGAGCTTCACGACAAACTTGAGCGCGCCCAGGGCGCGCGGGCACGCTCTCGCGCTCGTTTTCGTACGTTTAATACAGATGTTAGGGTTAGAGTGATAATCAGGTCATTCTTCACAGTAACCGGTCATTGTGAATAATGTCCGACCTAGCCGGACGAAGCGATTAATGTTTGAAAATTCATCGCTTTGACCGGTCATTCTGTACAATAACCAACTCTGGCCGGTAAAAGAGATGAACCATTTGAAAAATCATAGCTTTTACCGTACAAAGTAGAGAACAGTTTTTGCACGTTGGAAATGAAAAGATAAGACTTTATCATACTGTTACTAATTTGGCGAGACCGCTTTAGAATTAGGCTTAATCGTATGTTTACACGTTTAATAACGTTTCATCGGATTTGCTTCAGATCTGTTTATGTTTCTATTTAAGTTCAATCAATATTACAATTCATATACACCGAAAAAAATATGTAACTATATAAGTTCGATCAATATTACAATTCATATACACCGAAAAAAATATGTAACTATATTAGTTCAATAATACCTTGGACTAATACGCTTCGCATAAATTAGAACTCAGTAGGTAAAAAACACGAACTGCATCTCTTCATTTAATTAGTAATTTTTTCGGTTTGCGTATAGAACCGACGCTATAGAAATACCGAATTACATCGATTAAGTAAGTATTAAAATGGAGCAGTTCCTCATGTAGAACTCGCAACATTCAAAAGTTGAATATCAGCTGTTCTAAAGCATCGAAAAAGACACTGATCCACTTTTGTATCGGGTACGTAACAAAGTTTAAATTCCAGTTGGAGCTTCGCGTGAGCATTACGCTGAGTTGAGGCGCCGGGCAATATGTGTTGGGAAAAATTGAACAATAACTATTTAAATATCAAATCTCGCGTGCTCTCAAATTTAAAAGGTGCACGTAAATAATTAAAGTAACAAACATCGCTCATACAATAAAGTGCTTTTTTAAAATTTAAATTTTCTCAATAAGTAAAACAATTAAAAATGGTGAGTCGACGATCCGAGTGCGCCGGATCGCGCACCAGGCCATTTCGAAGGTCATCTACGAGAACTATTTGGAAATGTTTATTTTTTCTATAACCAAAACAAGTACAAATGGTGAGTCGAGGACCCGGGTGCGCTGGATCGTGCACCAGGTTCTTTAAATGGTCATTCACGAGAACTATGTTGAAACTTAAATTTGGTTTATAACCAAAACAATAACAAATGGTGAGTAGACGACCCGGGTATGCAGGAACGTGCATCAGCTCCTTTTAAACGTCATCTACGAGAAATTTTTTGGAATTTAAATTTTTCCAATAATTAAAACAATTACAAATGGTGAGTCAACGACCCAGGTGCGCAGGATCGTACACCAGGTACTGTAAAACGAATTCTACATGAACTTCTTTAAAATTCAAATTTTGTCAACACCCAAAAAAACTACCAATGGTGAAGCGACGACCCGGATGCGCCGGATCTTGCACCGGGTCATTTAAAACGCCATCTACGAGAACTATTAAAAAATTTCAGTTTGGGCAACCGGTTCGTTGATTCACTATTGATCGTTATTTTGAGTGTTGGAAAAACTTGAATTTTTATAAAGTGTTAATAGAAGACGTTTAAATGACCTGGTGCACTATCCCGCGGACCCGGGTCGTCGTCTCATCATAAGTAGCTATTTTTGATGTTGGAAAAGTTTGAATTTTAAAAAAGTTCTTGTACAATACGTATTGAACGACCTGGTGCATGATGTTGTGCACACAGGTTGTCGACTTACCATTTGTAATTTTTCCAGTTAGTGACAAAATCTAAATTTCAAAGAGTTCACGTAAATGACGTATAAAAGGAACTGGTCACGATCCGGCGCCCCGGTTGGTCGCCTCACTATTGGCAGTTATTTTGGGTATTGGAAAATTTTGAATTTTGACAAAGTTCTTGTGAAATTCGTATTAAACTACCTGGTGCAACTTCCTGCGTACCCGGGTCGTCAACGCACCATTTGCAACTGTTTTGGTTATAACCAAATTTAAATTTTGAAAAAGTTCTCGTAGATGACTTTTGGAAGGACCTGGTGCACGATTCTGCGCACCCGGGTCGTTGTTTCACCATTTGTAGTTGTTTAGGTTGTTGACTAAATTAAAATTTTTAAAAAGTTCTCGTAGATGACGTTTGAAAGGACCTGGTGCATGATCAGGCGCACCCAGGTCGTCGGCTAACGATTGAGAGTTATTTTGGATGTTGCAAAAATTTGAATTTTGAAAGTTCTTGTAGAATACGTATTAAATTACCTGGTGCACGATCCTGCTCACCCGGGTCGTCAAATCACCATTTGTAACTAATAATGATACAAAAAATAATAATGTTTACAAAAAGTCGATTTTTTCAACACAACTAATTTTAGAAAAAATTAATGAAATTGATTTTTTTGTGATAATAATTTTGGTTTAAGGAATGTATGTAACACGTTTTTACGATGAGTCGATACAATTAAATGTAGATTTGCCATGCAGTAATATTTTGCTATGAAAATTACTCCAGCGGATCAAATCTGGAAGCTCAAAATTGTTATTTTAAAAAATGAATGAATATTACTTTTAAAACTGTAGACGCACATATTTGTATATTTTACCGCAAAACGCAGTTGTACACAACCCGCAAACGTAGGACATAACAAGTTAGATTAACAATTGGCTTGCATTTTGCATTGTGAACAATCTAAATCTTCATTCGATCAGCTGTCGTTCCTTGATTGATCCGATAGTGCTCTATATCTGCAACTATCTCAATACAGCATTATCGTAACTTTGACCGTTCAGCATCCTTAACTCTCGCACTTTATTGTGTGAATGATGTGTTTTATTTTAATTATTTACGTGCACCAATTAAATTTGAAAGCACGCGAGATTTGATATTCAAATAATTATTGTTTAATTTTTCCCAACGCATATTGTCTGGCGCCTTAACTCAGCGCAACGCTTACGCGAAGCTCCTACGTGACAGATTCGTCGGATTCTCGCTTTTCGTTGTCATTCCAACCAGCAAAGTCGAACGGAGCGAAGCATAGCGAGTATATCTATAACGACGCACTGTGAATCAAATTTCGTTACGTAGCCGATACAAAACTGGAACAATGTGTGCTTCGGTACTTTAGAACAGCTGATATTCAACTTATGAATGTTGCGAGTTGTACATGAAGAATTGCTCCATTTTAATACTTACTTAAACGATGTAATTCGGTATTGCAATAGCGTCGGTTCAATACTCCAGCCGATAAAATTAGAAATTAAATGAAGAGATCCAGTTCAACTTTTTTACCTACTGAGTTCTAATTTATGCGAAGCGTATTAGTTTAAGGTATTATTGAACTAATATAGTTACATATTTTTTCGGCGTACAGTATATTGTTTTCGTTTGCTGTGCTGTGCTCTGTACTCTCTAGTCATTCAGTACGTCGTTCACGACGATTTTTGAACCTATTTATGGTTGCTGATTTTATTACAAGGATTTAGTTAGGTAAGTTTCAATTAATTTTCCACTTTCAATGTTTTGTTTGGATAAATTTTTTTGTGCATTTTTAACCATTTTTCAAACATTTATGTTTCTTTTTCCGCTATATTTTCAGATCAACAAGACAGTAGAATGGATTTCACTGATATGAAAGAAAATTTTGATCAAAGCGTCAGACTTGATCACGGAGAAAAAGATATCGCACAATCATATCGTAAAACCTCTATATTGCAAGAAAGCGCTATGTGCTAACGTACAATCAGGTCCCGGAGTTTTGTACGATATTATAATGCACTAATATCACAGACAAAAAATGAAGTTAAATTTTGTTGTTGTCGTCTGCTACGGCGTCCTCAGCAGCAATGGGAAAAAGGCAGAGAATAAGATTTAAAACATTTACAGAAAAAGGTAAAAACTTGCTGCAGGGGTAAGACCTGCAAGGTTAATGATTAAAGATATTTCGGCGAAAGTTTCACTGAGGTTAGAAACATAATTCTGAACTTGTCGAGTGTGTCGCGCTGGAGGGAGCAAATTCCATTAAAACATGTAGAATTAACTACAGAAAACACAAAAAATTTGTTCTTACTGATATATTTCCTCCGAAATAAATCACATCATTGTAGATGAATTAGAACTTATTTAATACCATTTGGCAAAAACGCAAAATGTAATTGACAGATGGGAATCCTCATTTTTCTTTAAATTTAATGAAGTTAAACGATGGTGGATAGCGCTGGTATCGTAATTATCGCTACACCTCGAATAAATATGGAGCGATTATAAGATGAACGATTATCCAGGCAAAGTTAAAAATCGGAAATTATCTTCAATTCACGTCAAGTTTATTCGGCAATATTAATTTTTGTTCCGGTAAATCTTTCACCTAGAATCCATATAAACTTTATCTTTAATTTTTTTTGTGATAGCTTGCTGACTACTCGAACCCGCGCGAGATCACAAAAGAAGAAATACAATGTGACAGCGTAATAACCTTAAATTCTTAAGTTATAGATTGCACAATTATGCGGTATATAACGTAAAAACTTGCAATACACGATATGACGAGTTTGCGCTAGTATGATGCGATAATTACGATATATAGCGCAGGAATTACGATATATATTGTAATTCATGCGATGTAGTTTTCCCAGTGTAGAACGTATTATAAATTTCCCTTGAAGTACAATCGATGTGGGCAGTGTGCAAAAGTTTTTTCCAGTTAATATTGCAATGCCAAAAAAATCATAATCAAACGTGAAAAATGTTACCAGCTGTACTTCGAATTATAGAGGTTATCATCTCGGCCGGGCGCCAAAAAAAGTTCGAATTATTGAAAATTCGAATTATAGAGGTTCGAATTATCGAGGTTTCACTGTACAATTATGTGTTGCCATTTTAGCTTAATTTGATATATTTTTACTTCTGATAATGGGCCCTGCTCTACCGATCGCATTCTTAGCCTCGTTTGTACGTCTATCTAACACTTCATAATCTTTCCGTTACTAGTGAATAGGCTACCGAGATATACGTACTTATCAAGATTTTCTATTCTCTCATCATTTAAGACAATCTGCCACATTGTTTTATAATTCTTTCGTTCGAGCACCATAATTTTTGTTTTATGGACGTTAATGTTAAGTCCCGTGCTCTTCATGCTCATATTCAGTTTGTTCAGACTTCTTTGCGATAATTACGATATATAGCGCAGGAATTACGATATATATATTGTAATTCATGTGATATAGTTTTCTCAGTGATGTTGTCAAAAAAAGAGAATAGTTTTTTTTATCGAAACTAGAGTATGACAATTTCGTACAAGATGTTAAAAAAATGAAAGAAGAAGGTTACAGAAAGAAGCCTCAAGATTATCAGTTTTTGCGTCGTTATGATGTTGCTGAGATTGGTGGTAAAGAGGAAATAATTAAGCCCCTTCAAGAAGGCGATACATCTTTCAAATTTTATTTATGACAGAATGCAGAAAATTTATTATGGTTTACCAGGACCACTTAACTAAACTTAAGATTTTATTGAATGCTTGGCAGGAAACAAACAATACAAAGAAGTGGGCAGAAGGATTGCGTTTTGTTCAGTACCAAAAGAACAGATGAGCGACTAAATCAATAAAACATACGCCTTACGAAGCTATGTTTGATTCCAATCCAAAAGTCGAGTTATGTTGCCTGAAACCTCCTCTAGAATCGTTGAATTTACGATCTCGCGAAGAATTGACGATTATTGAAATTTTGAAGAGTAATGCCCAGGCATTACAGCGTTCGCATGACAGACATGATAATTCACACAACATCAACAATGATGGAAAGGAATTTTCGAGCTTTTTGGAAACGGGAAATGGACTTACGACTGAGGATGCTGTTGAAGAAGTTGAATTTTCAGCCAACGACGTTATAGAAGAAAAAACTGAGCAAGTGAGCACAGAAAGGAAAAAAGTTTTATTTAACCTAGAGAAGCAGGCTGAAAAAATGCTCAAACATTCCAACTCAAAGTTCGAACCAGCAGAACTAGGACAAACAGTCAAGGTGCCAGTGCCAGACTTGGATCAAGGACGTACTGATTCTAGGAATATTCTTGCGTGCGTTATAGACAAAAATGAACATGACATGCACAAACTAGGAACAAAACATGGTATACTGAATCAAATGTATGCTAAGAGTCAGTTTTCTATTTGTAAACAAAATTTTTCAACTTATGACGAAATTCTTGAAAATGAAATGTCACTCAGAGAGTGTGCAAGACTGACTTTCCTCAGTGGAGGGCAAGGATACGATAGATGTATGTGTAAAGGTGATTGCGCATCAAATTTATGTAAATGCTGTAAATTGCAAAAGAAATGTAACTCGAAGTTTCACAGTAGTTTGACATGCTTCAATAAATAAGATTTTATTTACTATGTTGTTTATTTACTATTTTATAATTCTAGCTTTATTCGATGACATCATCTACTTTGTCCGGTTAAAGTAATGGATATTTAAATAGTTTCATAACTTTGACCGACCAACAGTGGACATTGTAAAGAATGCCCGGTGATTCTTTACAATAACCGGTCAAAGCGATGAATTTTCAAACAATAATCGCTTTGTCCGGCTAGGTCGGACATTCTACGCAATGATTGGTTATTGTGATGAATAACAAGATTCATCACTCTAACCGTAACACATACATTTTAAATGAATTTTTTCAAACATTGTAAATACTATAAATTAAATCTAAAACTGTGATTTAAACTTCTGAAGAATTACATCCATAAACTGTAACTGAATTTTTTTTCGATTTGTATTTAAAGAAGGTTCTCAAAGCACCTACGGCTTTGAGGATGACATTCTCATTACCAAACTAGCGCTCGATAACTTGTGTCCAATTGAAAGACTTTATCGAGATAATTTGTAAATCTTGTTAAAATCTACTAAAATGAACGCTTTAAACTTATGGATGTCTTAAAAATCCAAAATTGCATATTTTCGAAAATGATCCATCTCTTGAAACTTTTTTCTGATTAAGAAATTTCATGATAATAGTTTCGAAAAACATATATTTTATATCCAGTAGAAACTTGGATTGATATTTATTAACCTATTAGGAAATTTTTTTTCCTTTTTTTTGAAAATGTTCAAATTGTTGAAAAGCATATAACTTTTTTAAGTTGTATCAAATTTAAAAATGTTATCAGGTTAGTTTGCAAAACTTTTTGACGCGTACCAGAAAATTTGACAAAAATTTCTAAAGATTATAATAAAATTTTATTCAAATTTTGAATGAGCTCAAACTTTTTGAATTTTTGTCTGATCGAAAAATGTAACTGACATAGTTTCTAAATATATTGTTGTTGTTTTTCAAATTTTTCAATTTTTTAAATTTTGGTTGCAAATATCTGCTTAACGAACTTAGCCTTCATTTGAGAACCTTAAGAAGTGCATCAAAGGCTGACTTGATTAGACAAATCCTTCAAAAGTTAGCGCGGCTACAACATTCAGGTAACCATACATACAGACAGACATACAGAGAGACATACATACACACACACGCGCGCAGAGATACATAAATGCATACATACATACATACATACATACATACATACATACATACATACATACATACATACATACATACATACATACATACATACATACATACATACATACATATATACATACATACATATATACATACATACATACATACATACATACATACATACAGACAGGCACCGATAAAATTTTATGATTTTCAGATTCTGTGAGCGCCAAAACATAAAGATCTGTTAAAAGCCAAAGATCGAAAATTTGGACAATCACAATACACTCTCATGAATGAGAATGTAAAAAAGTTACCTATAAAATGTTACTATATATACCAAGCATACTTCTTACTCTATTACGGAATTTAATATAAAATTATTATATTTTCAAATTATAAAGGACTAGTATGTATTTGCAAAAATTAAATCATACAATCATACATCATGATACTAGAGTAATAGACAGTTCTTATATGCAATTTTCAGAAATTCTTTAAAAGTCCAGAATAAAGACAGGCCCCGCCACATGTGCATTTTCAAGAAAAGTTTGTAATTACAAATTCCGTAGTTAATATTGTCATTACTATTAAAAATATTTTTTTTCATTGTGGGACACGAATAATCAAAAAATAAAAATCTGCTATTGAAAAAAATATTTTATTCATAACAGTATTTTGCGAATGTTAGTGATCTCACAACATTCTCTTGTGAAATTGTTATGGCTGCTTTTCACTATAATTTGTTATTTAATGGTAGTGATAATGAATTATTTTGCGGCGTTTTTCTATCCTTATTTCTAATGAGGGTCTGTTTTTAGGGATTTCACCTTTTTTTTAATTTTTGACTTATATACGTGGGTTAGCGTTCACAGATGATAAGGTTGTTATGGCAGAGTCTATCGAAGACGTACAAAGAATGTTGAATAAACTAGATGCAAGCATGAAGAGCATGGGTAAGAAGGTTATTGGTAGAGCAGGTCCCCTTATCAGAAGTAAAAATATATCAAATAGAACTAAAATGGCAATACATAATTCTATATTTATACCGACTGTACTATACGGTAGCGAGACATGGACTTATCAAGAAAAAGATAAGAGTAAAATTAACGCAATTTACATGAGATTCATGTGCATAATATGCGGGAAAACCCTGTTGGACAAAGTAAGTAACGAGATAATTCTAAAATAATGTGGTGCAGAAGAGACGCTAGTAGACACGTGGGAAAGAAATCGGTTAAGATGGTTCGGACATGTTGAGAGAATACCAAATGAACGACTAACGAAACAAGTGTATCAAGGTAAAGTAAATGGTAGCGTGACCAGAGGTAGACCGCGGAAAGAATGGTTAGAATGTGTGAATGAGACCCTAGCTAGAAGAGATATAAGAAGTAATAGAAACACGAGAGCCTGCATGAAAAAATGCATGAACATAAAAGAAGCTAGAGAAGTATGCCAGGACAGGAAAGTATGGCGGCAAATTGTTAATAAAAAGAGTGTCAGTAGAGTGAATGACGTCTAAAACAAAAGATCTTGCCCACTAATGGACCCAAGTGGGGAACCTCACATAACGACTTCGTGAGGTTCTTCGCTTGGGGTGATTGCTAGAGAGATTGATCAGCAACCTGGGTCAGAGCAGTGTTGCGGAACGAACGTGTTATTTATTAAATAGCTCGAGAATTCTGGATGAATCTGAAAATTCACTATCCCTTCCACACACTACTCCTTTCCACTACCGAGTGAGTCACGCCTACCCCGAAAGGGAAATGGCTTAATGGT
>NC_046665.1:29551130-29555216 GCF_010883055.1 Belonocnema kinseyi | reverse complement strand
GGGTCTCGCCGCCAAATAAGAAGAAAAACCGGCCGTAACTACTACTAAGAAAATATCGCGTTCCCTATAGCTTATACACGGGGGAAACTTTTCTAATGATGACTCTTTATCTTTACACCATAATTTCTAATAGTGTGCTAAATATATTAATTTTTTGCAAACGGATAGTGAAAGAAAAATAATTAAGGTTTCCGTTGATATCAATATGTTTCAGACTTACGTAGCTTATTTGGTTGTAATGTTGTTGTGAAAAGTTGTTGCGACGCGCGATTTCCCGAAAAAACTTCACCACTTCGATTCAGGTTTTTCTGCCTCTCAAGGTTTATGAAAAGCTGTGGTGACTTCTCTACCTTCCTCCATGGTCATTCTCGACAGTGGGGCGGGGATTCGGTATGACACAGTTAACCAAGCTTCTTCATCACTTTCATCCCGTTTATTGTGTTGGTGTATCAAATATGTGTGGCTGTGATATAATTGCTTTTATCTTTCTTCATTGGTTACGTTTCACGTGAAGCCCCCTATACAGTAACTGTAATGTTTTCTC
Source organism: Belonocnema kinseyi (assembly GCF_010883055.1). Taxonomy (NCBI): domain Eukaryota; kingdom Metazoa; phylum Arthropoda; class Insecta; order Hymenoptera; family Cynipidae; genus Belonocnema; species Belonocnema kinseyi. Next base: position 29,554,672 of record NC_046665.1, on the reverse strand, counting down.
TCTCTTATATTCGTTTTCTTCAACATGCGTTCACCGCATACATACAAGGAGAAAAATAATTCGAAAAACTTTACCAAACTCAGTTGGGTAAACTCGGGACATATGGACACTTTGATAAATTTCATTTCTAGTTGGGTAAAACGATATTCGAGAATACCTTATTCACAAACATGAAAGTTTGACAAATTAATACCAATGTCTACCGAACTTTACTTTAATTAATACTGTACTTAGTAGTTGACATTTTAATAAACATAATTATAAAATATATAAACCGTTACATAAAGATTAATGAATAGTTGGGTAAAACGATGTCGAGGACTCGGTAGAAAATATAAAAGGGTCTACAGGAAAGTCACGAGGGCATCACTGACGCTCGAGAAACTTTAAATACCAGTATGGTAAACCGTAAGCTTCTGACAATAAAAAAGAACTTTTACGCAATCAAGAGCATACAAAATTAGTCAGTCACAGCCAATCAGAACACAATTTTGCATACATAGACATACACAATATAGCTTAAACAATTAAATTACATTATAATACATTACATACGATACACTCGCACGCTTTTAACAATATTAACGCTATTAAAAATCGAAAACGCTGTCGACGGGTTTCGAACCACCTAACCGAAGTTTAACGCGTTCCATTGCCTACGACGTAAGCCTCGCGGCTAACCTAGCAGTTGGAATACCGGAAAAAAATCTCGACTATAAACTTTAGTACGAGTACTTCAGAGCCGTGAAAAAAAATCAGGGGCCCCTTTCAGCAAAGTTTTTTATTGTAACATTCAATTGATAAGCCGGTTTTTAAATTGATGAGAAGTTAATAAAAGCATTCGATGATTTTTTATTTTAAATTTTCTAACCTTGAAACACTCAATTATTTAATTTTTAATATTTTAAATGTGTACATCGTCTACTTTTTTTAAATCTTTCTGATGTAAAATATTGAAGCCAATAAAATTGAGCATTTAAAACCTTAAAATTAAGTTTATATAAAATCTCTGAAATCAAATTAGGTTCAAATTTCAGGAATTAAATCGAATATACAAGCTAAAACGCCTTACACGACTTATTAATTATACTGCATGAAACTTATGTATATAAAAATATTAATAACACACATAATTTGAGAAAATTTTGAATATCTCTTCTTCGAATGAGTCTTTATTCAAGATTTGCAATTAAAGATACTTTAATTTTCATAATGTGCAATTTATCATATAGTTTCGAAAGGTATTGTGTATTATCAGAATTGAAACTGTTTTAATGATGAAACTTGCATAATTTTCTACGTTTAATTTGAAAAATTGAAAACTCTTCAATTTTAAAGATGTATAAATACAAATTCTTACATTTGAATGATTTTTAAGATAATAAGTCATGTTTTAAATTCTAATTCTTCAAAATTAAATAAGTACCAATTTGCAAAATATTAAAAATTAAAATAATTTGTCTGAGTAATTTTTGCAAATAATTAATTAAATTGATTTATTTTTGAATTTAATTAAATGTTACCGTATTAATCAACTAAAATTTTGATTTTACCATTTAAATTCTAAATCGAAGGAGTGGCTAGATGCATTGGACTTTGCCGATACTACATTTTCTGTAGAAATCAATTTTCTAAATTGAACACAAATATTAAAGTAATAAAAACTTAAATTTTTCTGCAATCTAAAGTATATTCCCGGTTTTTGAAAATTAAATTCACGGTCATTTCCTCACGATTTTCCGGAGAAGTCACCACCTTGAGAACTTGCATGCAAAAGTTGCATTTTCAAAACAAATATATGAATTTTTAACGAAAAATTTACTTTCCAACTAAATTTTTTAACTTCATACCAAAAGATTGACGCCAAGCCGACACTTTCTCTTCAAGTCGTTTTTTTTTAATTTAAAGAAATTTAGCTTGAGAACGTATTAGGTATTATTGGTTCGAGAACTTAGTTGATTGTAAAATAATAAAAAATTTTTAAATGTGACCCTTTTTTTCCTTAAACACTATAGTCAAGTGTTGACTTAGCCCCAGGAGGGTGTTATTGTAAAATAATAAAAAATTTTTAAATGTGACCCTTTTTTTCCTTAAACACTATAGTGAAGTGTCGACTTTTCCCCACGATGTTTCGTGAGCCTTAACAGATTTTCTACCACTTTAATTTTTTATAATAATTAATAAACAAAGCAATTTTTTTAAGTTACCAGTAAATTTTCGTAAGTTTCGTAATTTTTGTAGTTTCGAATGTTTTTTTTACATCATTCAATTTTAAATGATCACCATTAAACACTCTACCATATTAAAAATGTATAAATAAAAATGCTGGATAATTTTGAAGATCTAAACTTAAATTTTCAACTCTACATCTTCCAAATTAAAGATATTTTTATTGCGTATCATCAGAATCGAAACTGTTTTAATGGTGAAACTTGCAGAATTTTCAACGTTTAATTTGAAAAATTGAAAACTTTTTGATTTAAAAGACGTAAAAATAAAAATTCATAATATTGAATGATTTCTAAAATAATAATTCAAGTTTTAAATTATAATTCTTCCAAATTGAAGAAGTACCAATTTGCAAAATGTAAAAAATTCAATTAATTTGTCTAAATAATCTTTGCTAATAATTAATTAAATTGATTTATTTTTCAATTCAATTAAATGGGACCGTATTATTCATTGGACTTCGCCGATACTACATTTTCTGTAAGATTCTATAGAAATATATTTTATTCTCTTGAATACAAAATTTATAATTGTTGAGTAATGCTCAAAAATGTAATTTTTTACCTATGCAGCCTTATAAATTCAACTGATTGTTACGTATTTTACTGAGATGTTTGTACACATATATCCAATGCATGCTGAAAATTTTTTCGATATCTAGAATAGTTTCTAAATTTCTTCATTTCGCTGAACGGAAGAAAAAGCTAAAAATTTAGTAAAAAAACCTCTAACATGACAAAAACCACTAAGATGGCAGCACTCAGGCTTATATCAGGGGCATCAACTTCGATTCATGGTTATTGCATTTTTAATTTCCTACTTTAATGAAATCTTATTTTATTTTGCAATTTTACGAACTAATATTTATTAATGAATACAAAACGACAATGACGACTGTAAGAAATTTGTAAAAAAATGAAAAGCTCGTTTACGGTGGACAAACTATCATAAAGTATACAGGAGATTCTAACATAATCAAAATTAACTTTTCTCTAGAATCCATTTAAAACGTTCCCAAACCTTTAAGTAAATGATACATTTTATACCTAGAAAGAATAACCGAAATTTATTATTCCGTAACCAATTTTGAGGGAATTATTGTAATTGCATCATTTAAAGTTTGCTTGTTTTTACATTTGCAAACATTACTTAACAAGCATGGAACTTTATCCAATTTTTCCTGAATTCTTTAACATTTGCATTGTAATGTAAAAAAACATTTCAGTGTTGAAATGTTGTCACAGGCTTATACTGCCCAACATGTCGAAGGCATTTTTGGTTAGAGATGGATTTTTATTTGATCATTTTTGCAC
>NC_046665.1:29532291-29551030 GCF_010883055.1 Belonocnema kinseyi | reverse complement strand
TTTGGGTGGATGGAGCGACTGAATCACGACTTGCTAGACTGCTACGATGCGAGTGTGGCCCGTGAACGGGGTTACATGGCACGGCTGCATGCTCTGTGGTGCAAGAAACACCGAGAGCTATCGCACTTTTCGCAGCAACGTCTGCGAAACCATGCTGAACTACTCCGTAAAAGGGGCTATGTAAGCGGAACGCCTACTCTACCACAGCTAGAACAAGCCGACAACAAAGAAAGAGAGGCATAATTAAGACCAACCGCGGGCAGGCATCCAATAGATGAAGAGCGATGCCTTACGACCCGGAGAAACATCAACACCAAGGTTTCTCTCAAGCCAAAAGATCTGGCTGAAATGGATGACGAGCTTCGTGGACATTTTTCCGGTGAATCCGACCTCTGGGCTATCAATTATTGTGTGTATGACGCAGCGAGAGCTTTGGCCGATGCGAACCGTAAAACAAAACCAACGGCTGATCACGAGACCAAAAGACGAATGCATCAACTCACCATAAATATAGGCTGGGCAAGACAGTACGCTTCTCGCATTCAGTGTGGGGTTGACTACATAACATCTGGCAGGAATTTTACCGCCAAGGTTCGAAAGTTCGCGCGCAAACTCCGGATCCGTTGTCACATACTTGACAAGCCAAAGCTATTGACCATCGGGCACCACATTGTTAAGAGAATACGGATACTATCTGTCGCTAAGAGAAGTCTATAGTGGGGTGAGAGGTGGCTCAGAGAAAACCATACAGTTTTTCTCTGACCCATCTTGACTCTTCCAAGATCCTCCAGTTACTGTACTTCTGTCGAAAATGGGCAACTTAGCTGACCCGAAAAATTAAAGGCCAATCACTTGTCTAAGCAAACTGTATGAAATATTCACAGTTATCCTAAATAATAGGATTGCTCGGACAATCGGACCTGTGTTGCAAGAAATGTATGAACAACGCGGCTTAAAGAAAGGCGCAGCAGGATGTCAGGAGAACCTGCTTATTGATAGATGTGTCTCAAAGATGCAGCATCGTACCAGAGTGGCCTATCGATGGATTGGATTGATCTACGGAAAGCTTACGATTCAACCGTCCATAGATAACCGCCCAGTCTCATAAGTACCTGAAGATTCTAAGAGATGGCATTAGTATTCACTAATGTGAACCATTTTCGTCAAGCTTGATCCTTCAAATGACGCCTGCCAAAACTTCAGCCATTTATGTTTACGCATTTACAAGTTACAGCGCTGAGAAGCGACTAACCTCCGAGTTTTTTTTAATATGGAAAAATCTGAGTTTCGAGTTTTGATCAAACACTACTATCTTCGCAAGAAAACGATATCCGAGACCAAGGCCAAGCTGGATAAGTATTACCCGGACTCTGCACCGTCGATTGGAACGATTCATAAGTGGTTTACCGAGTTTTGTTGTGGCCGTACGAGCACAGTTGATGGTGAACGATCTGGGCGCCCAAAAGAGGTCACTACACCAGAAAATGTCGAAAAAATCCATGATATTATGTTAAATGATCCCAAAGTGAAATTGAGAGAGGTAGCTGAGGCTGAAGGCATATCATTGGAACGTATGGGCAATATCGTGCATTCAGTTTTGGGCATGAAGAAGCTCTGCGCGCGATGGGTGCCGCGTTTGCTCACAGTGGACCAAAAATGAATTCGTGTGACAATTTCCCAGCAGAATTTGGCATCATTTTCGCGTAAGCCAACCGAGTTTTTGCGCCAATTCCTAACCATGGATGAAACCTGGATCCACTACTACACTCCTGAGTCAACGCAACAGGCAAAACAGTGGGTTCCACTGGGCCAAAGTGCTCCGAAGCGTCCAAAAACGCAACAATGGGTCGGAAAGGTTATGGCCTCCGTATTTTAGGATGCATATGGCATAATATTTGTAGACTATCTTGAAAAAGGTAAAACCAGACCTGGCCCCCAGCGACTATTACTTGTTCCCTAACCTGAAGAGATGGCTCACTGGTAAGCATTTTTACTCAAATGAGGAGCTCATAGCTGAAACTGAGGCGTATTTTGGAGACCCTCCGATCGAGTACTTTTCGGACGGTATCAAAAATTTATAAAATCGTTGGACTCGCTGTATCGACCTAAAAGGAGAGTATGTTGAAAAATAAAACCGACTTTGGCCAAAAATACGTCTCCGTGTTTCATTTTTCAGGGACTTATCAGACTGCCTAGTATCATCTGTATTTTGGAAAGTTTAAAAGTTCATCCGAAAATCGCGAGGTGCATAGAGCGATTGATGCCGCTTTAAAAAACCAGATATAGTATCGACTCTGGAAAAAATCGTGTGACAAGTAACAAGATCACCTTTCAGAAAGATATCTTTCAGGGCGATACCAAACGCCCACTCCTCTTTGCCTCACATTATTGCCACTATCTCTAGCACTTCACCATTCCCCGAGGTACTTTTGCAGCAAACCTGCAAATTGAAAGCAAAAGTTGACTCATTATTGTACATGGATAATATTAAGATCTGTGCTAAAATAAAGAGCGTCGATAGAGGCGCTATACGAGACCTTTGACACCTTATACATACCTAGACCTGCCACAGAGACGCATTCAGGATTTGACATCTATAAAGAATACTCTATGAAGTAGATGCAAACGTGTCATTCGGAAGATTTGGTCTTCCGAATTGTCGGCGAGGAACAAGGTATCGGCAACGAACATGCTTGCCGTCCTGGTAGTACTCTATTTATTTGGAGTGGTTCCATGGACGAAGAACGTGCTCAGATTTCTTGATATCGAGACACGCAAGGTTATGCACATGAAGAAAAGCATGCATCTTAAGTCTTCTGTTCCGCAACTACATCTCACGCCGTCAAGATGGTCGCGGAATATTTAATCTTGAATGTCTTCACAACAGGATAATTCTGGGTACAGTAAACAGAGTCGAAAATGGAAGAGGCCCTCTTTTTAAAATGGTCAGGAAGCACGAAGAAGTGGGCAATGGAGCGTTTCTGTACAAAGCAGCCGAGGAGGCTGCTGAAACACTTGGACTTGACTTCAGTATCAGCCGGGAGCAAAATGCATCAAATCTTATCTATCTGGAGTACTCACTCCTTAAAGGCCGGATTAAGAAAGCACAAGAGAAAAACTTCCTTGAACAGCTCCTCGATAAGAGGATGCACGGCATCTTCCATAAAAATGTAGAGGATCAGTCAATGTCGTGTTTTATGGCTGAAATTTTACCGTAATTTCGCTGGGCTTGGGTCCAGTTTTTCAGATTAGCAACCGCTCCCGGCGAAATCCTGCGGTTGTCCTTATGAAAAACGTTGAATTATATATATATATATATATATATATATATATCCCTTTGCACTAAAGGCCATTTTTCGTTTGCGTGAAGCAGCAACTCGAGACGATGTTAGTCAAATTAGGGAAAAATTTTACAAGTACTTTAAAATAAGTTATAAACAAAGAAATTTATACAAATAACAAAGTTTCACCAATTTATTTATTTTTAAATAAAAAACAACAAAATTTGATGAATATTACACTCGGTAATTAGTTTTTGTGTGATATCTAATAAAACAATGCTTAAGATGCATCCTAGGTTTATCAGGATACGTATCACAGTAATACGTTACTTCCCGCCTAACTCCAGGCGTGTTACGGTCAGATCAAATCTTGCAGTACCTTTTTGGCCCTTTAAGTACAACACGAAGCTGCTCATTTAGTCGGATTCTATTAGAACGCGACGCAGAGGCTTCCTCACGATGCTGGCGATATGATCCTGTCAATTGCTTGACAAGTCTTTTTCGAAATCGCAAATGGTTGAGTGGACTTTCCCCTTTTTTGGTAATTTCTAGTTTACTACCAGTCTTCCACGCGCTACGGCGCGCGCCTATTTGTCTTTTTATGAAAAAAAAATCAAAAGCCTATCGTTTCTATGTTATACATATTTAATGAATGTTACACAATATTAGTATAAAGTAATAGAAAACAACAGGGGATGAGTTCTGTATCTGAAACTGTAATTAATCTTTTATAATATGATTTAAACGAATTTTATATGTTTTGGTAGAAAATTATATTGACCTATTTTATTCTAAATGAGCTTTTTTTTATTAAAAATTAATTTACACCTAATATTGATGAATAGTATTTATTACAATTTTGTAACTTACATTGAAGATAATCATATTCTTTAAATAATGAACTTTGCATTTTTATACCACAATTTTTATAAATCAATATAGCAAAATTTTTGAACGCGCATTATAATAATCAATGACCTTATAGGTAGAAAAACACATGTAATAAGCTTGTTGCCACTTGGTAAGCTCTTCCCTGAAAATCTTGGTTAAGTCTCCCTAATATTAGTTCATGCTTTCAATGTCATAACATTTTTAGTAATAACTGTTTCATCAATCCGATTTATACAAAATCATTACACTACTTTGTAATGAATAACGCGATATGTGATTACTGTAGGAATTTTGATTACAAGAGTAGATAAATCCTTACAAAGTTGGAAAAAATTAGATTATTGAATGCAAATTTCTGCCAATTTTCGAATATCGAGCTAAGTCTCTCACTTTCCCTTGGACTTTTCACATTAAAGTTTATGAAAAACATAAATATTTTCTTTAAAATAAAACTAATAATTATTATATTTCAAATTAAATTGAAATTAATGAAATTTTGTATTAAAAATGACACTTTCAACAAATAAATACTTGAAAACTTATCTTTTTTTGGGTTGAAGTTGTTGTAAAAAACGTGGGTTTTGTTGGTAGATGAAGGGTAAAGGTGTCATAACTGTTTTACAGAAAAATAGTCTTTTGACTTAAGAGTTTAAGAAGTGGAAACAATTTTTTTTATTTCCTTAATGACAATTCTTTATTTATTTAAGATTCGTCTTTCTAGTTGAAAAATTTATAAATTTAGTTAAAAATTCATCTCTTTGGTTAAAAAATTTACTATTTTTTTAAATTCTTTTTTTTTCGGAAATAAATTAATTGTTTTGTGAAAAAGTAACTTTGCTACTTTTGGTTTAAATTCGAATCTCTTATAGAAAATTAATTGTTATGATTGAAAATTCTTTTCCTAATTTTTACAATGCATCTCTTGGCAGCATCTGCATTTGTTAAAATATCAAATATTACATTTTCTATCGAAAATCCATATTTGCAGGTTAAAAATTCAACTACGTTGTTGAAAATTTACATACTGGCTCGAAAATTTAACTCTGGTTAAAAATTTTAATATTTTGCTGAAAATCTTTTCTTTTTGTTTTAAGATGTCCACCACTACGTTTAAATTGAGAATTCTTTTTTTAATTCAACCCTTTTTGGTTAAAGATTAATATTTTTTGTTTGAAAATATAGCCATTCAGTTTAAAATTTATATTTTTAGGTTGAAAATGTAACTATTTAGTTAAAAATTAAACTATTCGGTTGTAAATGCAAATCTTTCATTAAAAAGCCAAATTTTTAACAAAACCGTTTACACTGAAAATGAAAAAGTTTAATTTTCAGTTTAAAAAAATTAACGAATTTGCAACCAAATAGTTACTTTTTCAGCCAAAAACATAACATTTTAACAAAATAGTTAAACTGTTAAATAAGTAGATAAATTTTCAACCAAAAACTGAAAAAATATGATTATTTTAAAACAACAACAGCTGAGTTGAACCAAAAAATGCATTTCAAGAAAATTTTTAAATTTTTAACCAGAGATAAATTTTTAATAAAAATAATTAATCTTCAGAAAAAAAAATTTATTTGTAAAAGTCGTTCGCCCTTAAAACAATTAGAGAAAGGTTCCACAAAATATATTAATTTTCAACCAAAGAAAGAAAGAATTTTCAACAAAACAATTAAATTTTCAACTAAAATGATGAATCTTCAAGCCAAAAAAGATCCATTTTTACTCAATTAGTTTAACATTTAACCAACTAGTCGAATGCAATTAAAAAAGACAAATTTTAAACAAAATAGTTGAGTGCTCAAAAAAGGAGCGTTAAAAAAAGATAATTCACAACTACAAAATTACAGTTGTAGATGTATATATATACATATATATATATATATATATATATATATATGCATACATGCATATATTATCGAGCGCAAAGCTCTAAGAAGAACAAAGAAAAATATCTACAAAATTGTTGAGTTTTCAACCCAAAAAGGCAAGTTTTCAAAAAAATAGTTGAATTTTTAACTAAAAGGGATACATTTTTATTGTGTTCATGTTCATTAAGAAGATCTAGTATCTACCCAAAGAGATGAGTTTTGAACCAAGAAACAAATCTAGTCAAGATAGAAATAAAATTAACTAAATTGTTGAACATTTTCAAAAAAATGTTTAAAAAACTGTTCCGTTATAGTTTAAAAATCAAGTCATTGGTTGAAAATTCGTCTTTTTTGTTGAACATTAATCTTATGGCCTAAAAATTAATCCTTTGAACATAGAATTTTTTTTATAACGAAAAAATGTTTCTCTCAAAATTTAATCTAAAAACAACATAATTTCCTTCCTGATCGATTCAGCGACTTAAAGTGCAGAATCTGTCTAATGTTAAATGGATTCGATCTCCTTTGAAATAATTTTTATAACACTGTTTTTTTTTGTTTGTAAATTAATTTTGTTTTTAACAGAAAATTCAACAATGACATTTTTGGTAGAAAATTATTATTTTTAATTAAAGTGTAATTTTTTTTTTAGTTAAAAATTTAACTAATTGTTCGAAAATGTATGGATTTTGTTAAAAATTCGTATTTTTTAGTAGAAAATTAATCTTCCTGTTTGAACATTCTTCTTACTAATTTAGGATTCAACCATTTTTCTGACAATTCTTTTTTTTCAAAATTAATTTATTGAAGTGGAAATTTAATTTTCCATTTTTGGTTAAAAATTTATTGATATTTTTAATTGCAATCTGTTTTGGTAGAGAACTCAGATTTTTTTTAATTGCACTTTTTTAAGTTGAAAATTATTTTTTTTAACTAAAAACTGCACTCTCCCATTTTTCGTTGAATATTAAGTTCATAATTGAAGCTACATATGTTTCGGTTTAAAAAGTACCTTTTTGATTAAAAATTCAACTATTTTCTTCAAATTTCTATTTTTTTTTAAATTAATTCCTATAATGATAAAATCTGCTCATATTACTTTTGGTTAAAAAATGATATTTTTAGATGAAAATCATATATTTGTTTGAAACTTTGTAGATTTTGTAGAAAATTCGTAACTTTTTGTAAAAAAGTAATATTCTTAGTTGAAAATTAATATTTTTTTATTAAGGATTCAGTTAATTAAAAAAAGGCCTGTTCAGTTTGCCAAAAACTAATTTCTTTAAAAGAAATTTCGGTTCTACTATTTTTAGTTGAAAATTTATATTTTAAATTGAATATTGACCTTTTTTACTTAATAACTCAATTTCTTTTAACTTTTTTGTTTTTATAAAAAATTAATCCTTTTAGTTAAAAATCGACCTTTTTCGTCAAAAATTAAACTAAATGGAAACAAATTTATCTGTTTTGATACAGTATTTAAAAATTCAGAATTTTGTTAAAAATTTGTCATTGTTGGTAGGAAAATAAAATTCTTAATTGAAATTTTATCTTTTTTTGAGGATTCTAATTCTTAAAAATTGATCTTTTTTAGTTGAAAATTCAACCATTTGTTTAAAAATTTACATATTTCGATGAAAATTCGTGTTTTTGGTAGGAAATTAGTCTTCTTGGTTGAAAATTGATCTTTGTGATTAGGAATAAAAATATCATCTTTTTACACTCTTATCATTTATGATTGAGAAAGTATTAGAGTAGTTGAAAATTTGACTTCACAGTTTTTCAACGGATCTCCACGTTTCGAGACCCCCTGAATCCGAAAATCAGTTTTTTACGACGTCTGTCTGTCTGTTCGTGCGGCTGTCCGTTCGTTCGTAAACACGATAACTCTAGAAAAAATGTACGGATCAAATCTATCTTTGGCACACTCTTTTAAGGTCCTATAATAAAGGAGGAGTTCGTTAACCAGCCATTTTGGATAAAAATGTAAAAAGTGAGCGCATTTTGAAATTTTTTGAGACCACTTTCTTCTGAATTTAAAAATTCTATGTACGGATATTTATAGTATTAAAATGGACAAATAATTTATCCTAATGATTTTTTTCGATAAAAAACTCCCAGTGTTATAGCATTTTCAACATTTTTTAAATTGACGAAGATCAAAATATTAAGCCAAAAAACGCACCATATGAAAAAAAGTCAAAAGAAGGCAAACATTTCTTTTTGAAAGCCCTACAAGATTATCATAACAAATTTTTGGATTTTCTTAAAAAATCTAAAATTCAAATTTTTGATTGCACAAAAAATAAAAAATTCAAATTTTTGATTGCACAAAAAATAATGAAAAATAAAAAATTCCATTTTGTGGACAAACTCTGTAGGATACGAAAAAAGATGAACTAACAAAAATTGTTATGCCAAAAAGAATCCACAATTTCGTTACGAATCACTTCTTGTAGGATGCCTACTTTTTGTTTTATTCGTGAAAAATAACATTGAAAATAAAAAAATAAAATAAAAATGTGTGGAAAAACGAAGAAAGTTACAAGAGAAAAAAAGATTCAACAAAACCTGTTTATAAATGTCTGCCGGAAATCGAGCGCGAAGCGCGTGTGTCACGATGAGAATGTGTACTTCAAAGCCTACAGAGATTTGAGAATCTTAATCTATACTCAAGTAAACAATTCAGAATATGAAGACGCCCATGAATACTGGCATATGAAAGAGATCTTTTTGATAAAGTTTTATTAAACCATTCGAAATGCAAATAATAAATCTCCGAGCGCGAAGCGCGAGATGTAATTATGTTCAAGCGCGAGATTTATCCGTTAATAAATTTCAACTAATTTGTTGCAAATTTAATTCTTTGTTGTTAAATATTAATTCTTTCAACTAAAAAGGAATATTCCTTTTCTGTTTGTATATATTCATATTTTAAATTAAAAATTTATCTTTTTTAGTTGAAAACTCCAATATTTGTTTGAAAATTTATCTTTCTGATTGAGGATTTCACTATTTTATTAAAAATTTAACTGCACCATTTTAGGATGAAAAATTATATTTATAATTTAAAATTACTTTTTTTTTAGTTGAAAATTCGTCTTTTTGATAGAAAATTAAGTTTCTTTGTTAAAATCTTATATTGTTTCTTGAGGATTCAACTATTTTCTTGTTTTTTTTGTTTATTAAAAATGAACGTCTTTAAGGAAAATTTGCGTTATATTATTGATGGCTGAAAACTAATCGTTTTATGTGGAGAATTGATTTGATGGGTCAAAAATTAATGTGTTTCTTTTTTTTTTAACATAGATGTCCAAATTCGAGTTTTTATTGTCTTATATGGGAAAAAACGTCTTGCATTATTTACTATAAAAAAAATTTAATTGCTGAGAGATTCTGCTAAATAATGTATAAAACCTGCTGGGTTTTAAGTGAATTCTCTCTTATTCTAAATACTTTTTATGATATTGTTCTAGGATTGAAAATTAATTTAGTTGAAAACAATTAACTTCTGTATAAGGTTTCTTACAATTTATAATAATAATTTTTGTACGAACAGATTATTTGCAAAATAACAGAAAAGGTATAAAATAATAAAAAATTAAATATAATTACATAGATGTCATTGAAAAAAATATTTTGTAAACACCTTTTTCATATGAAAATTGTTTCATTAAATAAAAAATTGATGACAACACTTTTTCGACTACATTGGTATTGTTTCCTCATCAATTGTACTTTTTTAAAATAAAATAATGTTTTAAGAGTACTGTAAGATTTATCAATAGTTCTTAATAAGAAAATTTTAATTTAAAAATAAATCATTTTCATTTTTTATTAGTTCACAACTAAGATGTGAATAAAAAAATAATGCTTCCAATTGTAAAACTGCGTACCTACAAGATATTGTGTACTTTTCACAGATTTAATAAAACTTACTGATGAAGGCAACTATTGTGTGCAGAAACGTTTGAGACAACTTAATTAGTTTCAATTTACCTAACCTTAAAGCTAACAACTTACATAAAAAATTTCTACAAAATTTTGCCATTAATTATAAAAAATGTCTTTAATAGAAAATTGAGCATTGTGATTGAAAATTAATCTTTTTTGTTAAAACTTCTACTGTTTAGAGTCAAATTCATCTATTTTAGTTAAAATTTTTAATAATCTGTAGAAAATTTAATTTTTTGATTGAATATTAACTTTTATGAACGAAAAATTGCATTATTCTATTTTTGTAAAAAATTTGATATTTTTAATTGAACCTTGATCTCGTTTAGTTAAAAATGGAATTATTGGTTTAAAAATGTATGCATTTGGTTGAAAATTTGTGTTTTTGTTAGAAATATAAAACTGCTTCCTTGAAAATTCATCTTTTTGATTGAGAATTCAACTATTTTGTTGAAACTTCCTTTAGAGTTAGTCAAAAATTAATTTATGTAAGATAAAATTGGATTATACCATTTTTGGTAGAGAATTAATTGATTAAACGAACTTACCGTGATGTGAAGTTCTATCATACTTGTGTGAAGCGCCTCTTTCGAAGAGATCAAAATGTAGCCCTCTACTATGTACCGATGTCGCTACATATTCAAAGTCAAAATTTTTGACTGCCCTCTGACTGTTCAAGCTCAAATTCCTCATTCTTTCGAAGTTCTGCCGTAACTTTAGTTGGGTTTCATAACTGTTTCACTTTTTAGGAAAAGGGAATAATTTATTTGGGTGGGACCTGATCTCTTCGGAAGAGGCGCTTCATACAATTATGATAGAACTTCACTTAAAGGTAAGTTCGTTTAATCAATTAATTGTATTACGCGCCTCTTCCTCGAGATCAAAATGTAGTTGTTTATAGTTGTTACGGCCTTGATTTTCAGTTAAGAAAAAAGTTTATTTAACTTATAACCATAAGGTGTGTTTATTCAAGGTATTATTTATATTTTTTGCTTAAGATTGACAATGCAAACTCTCTTTCATCGCTAACAATACCTCGATTGTCAAAGTTTCCTAAAGTTTGTGACTTAGATGTCCACCCAGTTGTTTTTCGAATAAAATCGATGTTTACTCCGTTTTTGTTCGCTGCTGAGGTGGACGCGTGACGACTACTGTACAAGGTGTATTCGAAAAATAAGGTGACTTTATGGTTTTCTCAAAAAATATTCATTTATTTCTCAATATTTATGTTGTCCATGCAGTTTTTATCTACTCAATCGTTGAAAATCGATGTCCTTTCATGGGTCTCTTCAGTTTTGTCAACATTTTAAGAGTTTTAGAAAACTGGATTCAATTTTTCACACAAAATTTAATGCAAACTCTTTGCTCCATTTTTTTCGAAGGAAGAAAATCGCCGAGCACACCAAACCCTTATAACCTTTTACGCCTCTGCCAGGAAAACAACACGAGCTATATAGTCAAAACTGTGAACATATTATCGTGACGAGTGTACCATCACAAAAAAACAAAAAATTTAAAACTTGAATTGACGTAGTCCGCGAAAATTGTAAAGTCAACTTACTTTTTGAACACACCTCGTATGCGCTAAAATTATCAGTATTAATTCCGCTTAATGATAATACACTTTTTGTCCATCGACTTAGAGACGTAGAAGTTACTCGTTTATACGGTTTCTTAAAAGAAATAAAAAATTTATTTTCATTATCTCTCAGCGTTTTTGATTTATCTAAGTAAACCCCAAGTGCAGTTACCGGACAAACATTCGTGTCTTGTATATAAAACGGAATCACAAGCGTCGGTTGTGATCTATTGATAGCCGAAGTTTTTATCCCGTCAGGAATTTTAACTTCCATCCTATCTTTTTTCTCTTCGATATTTCTGATATCGATTAGTGCTGATGTTTGCATTCGTTGACCTGTGATGAGGACTAGTAAGTTTACTAGCTTTAAAGTTAACCATTTTAAGTGTAAATTTTCACTTGAACTCCATTTACCTAAAGTGTCCAAAACTAAGTCAGGATCCCATGTACAGTTATACTTAGCTGTATGTGATCTAAGCTCTGCTAAGATCTGCGGATCTTGTCCTAAATCAGGACCGTAGAGTAACGCAAGTGCCGAGCAGAAACAATTTAATGAACCATGTGAGGCACTATTTTTAAACTCTGCTGCAAGAAATGCTAGAACGTCTGTTATTGAGAATTGAAGATGATCAATATGACGTGCTTTACCGAAAAAATACCATTTTTTTCGTCCACTATCGTATTGCTTTTTCGAGGATTCACTGAGTGATGAGAGTATAATGTTAATCGTTTCTTCAGGTGTCAATCGTTTCTTGAGGGCTTCCCTGATAAAATCCCCGCAACCAAGGTAATCCTTGCCCATAACGGATGTGGTTGTCTATTAAGCGATATTAAAAGATTAATTTTCGGTTCAAAATACATGGGTTTTGATTCAAGCATTGAAAGACACACTGGAAACCTTGCCTGAGCAGGAAGGTTTGGTGCAACTAGAATTCCCCTACATTTTTCGAATTTTATTTTTTCCAATGTACGCAGCATGATAGAAAAGGGAGGAAACGCGTAGAAAAAATATGGTTGCCATTCAATGGTAAATGCGTCCACGGCAATTGCTTCTGGGTCTTTTTTCCAAATGACATAGTTCTGACATTTAGAATTTGTTCTTGTTGCGAAAAGTTCAATCCCTGGGTTGCCAAAAATACTCACAATGGATTAGAAAGCTCCTAAATTTTTTGCAAAGCATTTAAGTCCAAATAATACTGCCATTAACTCTAGAAAATTAATGTGTTGTAATATTTCCTGCTCATCCCAGTACCCATGTATACGTTGTTCGTTAAAGCATGCACCCCACTCAGATAGTGAAGCATCTGTAAAAATTTCAACAACAGGATTGAAATTCGTTGTAAAATTTATGGCTGATTTAATATTTATTTCCCACCACTGAAAATCTTTAATTAAAGTATCTGAAATTGGCATGAATGATACGTAGTCATCATTATTGAGTTGTAGAGCCCTATTTTTTCTCTTTCAAAAAATTTTATATGGACACGACTATATTTCAAAGTTGGACAACATGATTCTAGTGTCCCAATAAAGGCAGCGAAATCCCTTATTTTACATTGCTTTGCTCTTTTAATTTTCGAAATTCGTTCTTTAACTTTTTCCCTTTTTTCAATTGGAAGTTCAACTGTCATTTTTGTTGAATCATAAATTAACCCTAGAAACTTTTGTCTGTTACTTGGAATTAATTCACTTTTTTTGATATTGATAATGAAACCTAAACTTTTCAAAATTTTGCATATTTTTTCTACGTTTTTTGTACAGGATTCAAATGAATCATCGAATAAGCAAATATTATCTAGATAAATGACTAAAACATATCCTAATGATCTTAAATACGACATGACCGGCTTCAGAATCTTAGTACAGGCATATGGAGCTGTGTTGAGACCGAAAGGTAGACAAACGTATTCATACAATATCCCTCTAAATTTATATCTTAAATATTTCCTGTCTTTTTTTGCTACAGAAATATGATGTAACTCATCTTTCAAATCTATGGCAGCCATGTAACAATCTTTAGTTATTAACTTCCGAACGGTTTTTGCATCTTCCATTCTGAAATGCTCGAAATTGATAAACCGATTGAGATTTTTTAAATTTAGGATCATACAATATGATCCATCTGGTTTTGGAGCTAAAAAGATTTTTGATAAAAATTGCCCGCGAACAGCTTTAACCTGTTTTATAATCCCATTATCTAATAATTGTTTTATCTGTTGGAATAAAAGAGCTGCTTCATGTTGAGTCCATAAAGGCTCCGAAAGTGGTTTAGATTGTTTAATTTTCGAATTAAAGGGAATCTTTTATCCTGAAATCCAGCTCAGGACGCTTTTATCTGATGTTATCTCAGTCCAATTTTTTTGGAATTTTTTAAGACGACCTGCTGAAATACTTACTGGGGAATCTAGTACTGCCGTTTCACTTGTGGATGTCCTCGCCTCTGCTGCGTCGGTTTGCGGCTGCATTGCTGTTTCTGATTCTGAAATGATTTCTGCCTGCCCGACGTCGAGTACGAGTTGTTTGGCTTGTACGGCGGACGACGCGGCGGGCCCCTCGAGTTTTTTAATCATTTCCCTGGGTTTGCTGAACCTTCGGTTTGAAGTAACGGATGTTGAGTTAATTGTCTCGCGCATAGAAGATTAAATATTTTTGAGAATAAAGGCCCTTCGAACCGTGGTCTCTTCATGCTGCAAATCACACAGGAGCCTCACTGTTCCACTAAGATTCTCTAAAACTGGTATTTTATCTTTATTTTTTGTATGTATGGTAGAAAATATTAAGGCCGTCAATGCTGCCAACCTTGCAGTTATTCGCTTTTGCCTTTTTGCGATTCGAGAATCTCTCTTAATTACAGCATCCTTTTGTTTTAGGGCTGACTGAATTTCAAAATTTAATTTTGGAGAATAGAAAAAGGAAGCATTTTCTGAAATAGACAATTTTTTCAAGAGACACTGTCTTTCCTCCTTTGGTAATCCTTTGCGGATTACTTCCTCTAACCTTATCGCCAGGTCAGTGTGGATGGCTGGTGCCAAGGTCGTTTCTGATATTAGTCGCTCTCCAATGACCCTGAGAGACTCGGATAAACCCTGATGAACTTGCAGTTGCGGACTGATCGGCCGTTGGAGGTTGCGTCACCGGAGGTTGTGTCATTGCAGGTGAGTCGGGATTTTTTTCTCCATCAGTTAAGTTTTTGGGAGGTTTATTACCTCCATTTGCATCTGAACGAACACTTTGTCCTCAATGATGGCGGCTTTCGACAGAATGACGACTGTTACTCCTACTTCGACTTGAACTCTAGGTTGGACTCAGACTCCGATCTCGAGATTTATAGGTGGCAGGAGTATTTCTATCATAACCCCAATAGGTTCGACAATATCAATCATAACGACCAAAGTGATCATAGGGACCATAGCCATCATACCGATAGTACCGATGATAAGAAGGTCGACGGGCCCTTCGACCCGAACGGCTCATGCGTTCAGTATGACGTTGACTTCCCTCTCAGAAGTTTCTCCTCTGGACGAATCGGTGCTCTGAGAATGCGATTTTTTTCAAGTCGGGCTACGAGAATAGCGACTCTCTAAACACAAAAAAGAAAGACATAATTTTAAAAAGGGGCATAGTGATAGCTTATTTTAGGTTAGGCTCTGTCTCTTCCAGCCCGACGAGAAGGAGAGAGAGAGAGCGATGGAGCGAACAATTCGAGTACATACGCCTAACAGAGGTGCTGTCCTCTTATTTCAAAGACTTAGCACATATCAGTTGGACCGATAATGAATGTCAACAATTAAATCTTTCCCAAAAATAACCGTCGGTAGCAGACCGAGGCATTGGGTAATTAACTCGTCACAAAATAGCTTAGCTTTGCTATTAGCTTCTCCACGCGGGTAAATTAACCTCAAAATTATTTTACTTACTTTGTCTATTTTTCTGATACCGATGCTCCAATTTTTCCTCCAATCGTCTTAATTGCTTTTTCAAATATTTGAATTCCTCATCTTCAGATGTAGGGTCTCCACGATTGTCTTTATCCATTTATATTACACTGAAAATCACTACTAACATGCGACGTGATCGGCACAAAGAAGAAGAATTGAGGAATTTGAGCTTGAACAGTCGGAGGGCAGTCAAAAATTTTGACTTTGAATAAGTGGCGACGTCGGTACATAGTAGAGGGCACTACATTTTGATCTCGAGGAAGAGGCTCGTAATACAATTGATATTTAAAGTTAAAGCGTGTTCGTTTGTGGTTGAAAATTCAACCATTTGTTCGAAAGTGCACATATTTCGACGAAAATTCATTATTTTGGTAAGACATTAGTCTTCTTGTTTGAAAATTCATTTTTTTTTTTTTGATAACGAACAAAGCTATTAAGTTGCAAATTCCGTTTTTTTTGTTTCGTTAAAAATTAAATTATCTAACTGGACATTTAACTATCCCACTTTTGGTGGCACACTAAAATTTGGAATTAAAAATTGATATTTTTGGGTGGAAAATTCAATTATTTGTTTCGAACATCGTCTTTTTTCATATAAAATTAATCTACTTGGTTGAAAATACATCTGTTTTCTTGAAAATTCAACTGTGTACCATCAAATGCATCTATTTTAGTAAAATTTCAAATAATTTATTGAAATTCAATTGTTTGTTGTTGAATATTAATTCTTTTAACTAAAAAGAATGGTCCTATTTCTGGTTTTATATAATTATATTTCTAATTAAAAATTTATCTTTTTGAGTTGAAAACACCACTATTTTTTTAAAAACTGATCTTTTTGATAAGGGTCCAAATATTTTGTTAAAAATTGATTAAAAATTCAACTGTACAATTTCAGGATAAAAAATTATATTCTTCTTTAAAAATTCATTTTTTCATTTGAAAATTCGTGTTTTTGGTATAAAATTATTTTACTTTGTTAAAATCTTATCTTGTTAATTGAGGTTCAACTATTTTCTGGATTTTTGTTTGTTTGTTAAAAATTAATATCTTTAAGGGAAATTTTCATTATGTCATTGTTGGTTGAAAACTAATAGTTTTTTGTAGAGAATTAATGTTATGAGTAAAAAATTAATCTGTTTTTTATTATTCTTAACATAGATGTCCAAATTCGATTTTTTTGTCTTAGATCAGAAAAAAACGTCTGGCCAGATTTTAAGAGAATTCTATTATATTTTCAATTCTCTTTATAATATTGTTCTTGCATTAAAAATTAATTTAGTTGAAAATTCTATTATTTGTTTAAAAAAAATTTTTTATGGAAAATTAAACTTTGGGACTGAGAATTAATCTTTTTTGTTAAAACTTTAACAATTCGGTGTCAAGTTCATTTGCTTTAATTAAAATTTGAAATAATCTTTGAAAAATTTCATTTTTTTGATTGAGTATTAACTTTTATAAACCAAAAACTGAATAATTCTATTTTTGTTTAAAATTTGATATTTTTTATTGAAGTTTCATCTTTTTAGTTAGAAATGGAATTATTTGTTTGAAAATTTCCGTATTTTGTTTAAAATTTGAGTTTTTGTTAGAAATATAAAACTTGTTCCTTGAGCATTCATCTTTTTGACTGGGAATTCAACTATTTTGTTGTAAGTTTCTTTTTTGTTGGTCAAAAAATAATTTCTTGCTGACCATTGTGTGATAATAAAAGTGTCCGTTCATCCCTATCGTATGTATCTGTTTCTGGAGGTTTTCAAAATTGTGTTTTTTATAAAATAAATATTGAGTATTTTGCGAAATTCTCGGGAGATATGAAGATCCGATACATCCATAAAACTGAATATAATTCATTCAATCCCACATTTCTTAAACCATATATTATTTAAAAGCTTATAAAACATTGGAAGCCTATATATTTTATGCAGCTGTTTTGTGGTGAACATGAAGTGTAAGGAGTTTAATGGTACTTTTCTGATATTGAGTAAAGTTAGTGTGATATTGGGGAACGTTAGTGTAACATTGGTGTATTTTTAGTTATAAGTTAATGTTTTAGTTATTATTTATATTCAGTATAAACATTAACCTTAAATATTATTCATGTGAAGCATGGAATTTGTTATAAAATTTCATTGCTGATATAAAATCCGGTAGCAACTCATTAAGATTTTGAGGTTAATATTACATTTTGAAATTCAAGAGCGAACTGCTCGCAGTTAAAAAATGTATCAAAAAGACGTAGGATGAATATATAAAAAGCTATTTTTTACTTTAATCCTGATTAAAATAGTTTCTGTTGTTTCACCAAAAATTTTACAAATTTGAATGAAATTTTTGTGCAAGTTGTATACAAAATTTCACCAATTTCCCATGTATTTCAAACACGGAGTATTTTTTTCATATTAAAAAAAATGAGTGAAAGCTTAACTTCCTTAAAGTTTTTGTAGTACATTTTCGTAACTTTTCATAGCAAAAATAACATTTTTTAGATTTTTGTAGATATACGGATTATTTACATAAGAGGGTCAAAAATTATCTAATTCTGCGATTAGCAGTTCGCTCTTGTATTCTAAAATTAATTTCTATCCTCAAAACTCAAAAAGTTATTATCGCATTTTACACCAACAATGGAATTTGATAACAAAAATTATTAAATATTCCATGCTTCAAAGAAATAATACTTAATGTTAATATTTATTCAATTGGTTCAAAATGTTGTTTCCGAAATTGAAATAAGAATTCGATTATAAATAACAAGCAGAAGCCCTGTATTGCGGCGGCACGGTAGCAAGGTGCTGGTAAAGGAGATGCGTTGATTCGTATTATCGACTTCGAATTTTGATTCGATTATTATTCTCAACAGTGATCGAAAAATACTTGCGTATGCTTGAACGGTGCGTCGCTCATTGGCTTTATTCTCGTACGTATTTCAAAATGAAGTACAAACGCTTTCCGCAGCCAATGAACATCACTAAAATCCAAGTAGGCGCAGATCAAGGCAGCTCCGCTGGGATCATTAACTTCAAGAAATCACGTGTAACATTCCATTACTTTCTAACTCACGGATGCCTCTATCCAAAGATATTTTTGCTCTGTCGCACGCGTGTAGCTATCAAAGAACGAGCAATCGTTACAATTTTTTCAATATTTTCCAATGCTGTCTAACCCACTGACGCCTCGTGTTGCACGCATATAGTAATGAAATCGAGTATTGTGGCAATCAA
>NC_046665.1:29530154-29532191 GCF_010883055.1 Belonocnema kinseyi | reverse complement strand
AAATTCATTAGAATTCAAAGTATTTCTACACATTTTCGAAGATTTCAAGATATTCAACAGACTTTAAAGAATTCAAAAACATTATTTATATTTTTAAATTTCTGTAAAATCTTTGTCATTTTAATTCTACCGAAATTCCTAAAAAAAATCTTCAAAATTACTTAAAATGTCTTAAATTCTTTTTAAATATCTTGAACTCTTTTAAATATTTGGAAATCTTTTAAAATTCGTTTATAAGTTTAAAAATTTTCAAAATCAAATAACTCCGGTTAAATCCCTTGAAATTCCTGAAAGTCTGTTTGAATACTTTAAAATATTTTTAAATTACATGAAAATCCTTTAACTCTTTTGATTTTTTTTAAATCTTTTAAAATGCCCTCCTAAATTTTAAATTCATCTAATCACTTTTTAAACCATATTAAATCCATTGAAATGGCACAAAATCCCTTAAAATCACTAAAAATCTCTTGGACTCATCAAAAGTATTTTAAAGACTCTACAATCTCTTGAAAATTCTCTTGCTTTTTTTAATTCTTCTCTCATATTTCAAACTTCTTTAAAATCACTTAAAATATTTTGAAATTCATTTATAAATTTTTTACTCTTTTTATTAAAAAGAATTTTTAAATCCTTTTATGCCGATCTCTGAGCCGACGCTGGCCCAGAGTTGGGCCGGTGGTCGGCGTTACTCGTTAACGAAAGATGTCCCATAGTTACCCCGATGGTTGATCAATGTTTGGGCCATTGTTAGGCCAATAGTCGACCTAACTACTTCAGAATTTTTAAATCCCTTTATGCCAATCTTCGGGCCGAATTTGGCCCAGAGTTGGGCCGGTAGTTGACGTTACTAGTTAACAAAAGACATCCCATAGTTGGCCCGATGGTTGGACCATGTTTGCGCCATTGTCGGGCTAATAGTCGGCCTAACTTCTTCAGAACTTTCTCAATCCGTTCATGCCGATCTCTGGACCTACTTTGGCCCAGAGTTGAACCGGGAGTCTGCGCTACTTGTTAACAAAAGTCGACCCATAGTTGCACTGATGGTTGGTCCATGTTTGGACCATGGTTGGGCCAATTGTCGGCCTAACTTTTTTAGAACTTTCTAAATCCCTCCATGCCGATCTCTGGGTCGATTTTGGCCCAGAGTTGGGCCAGTAGTCGGATTTACTCGTTAAGGAAAGATTTTCCATAGTTGCCCTGATGTTTGGTCTATGTTCGGGCCAAAGTTGGGCCAACAGTCGGCCCCACGTTGTCTGCAAACGTTGGCTGTTTAGGTGGGGCGACAAAAGTATCTTATAAATATAAAAGGTGGCCCAAATTTGGCTGCCGATCTACGGCGGGCCAAAGTCAGTCCGACTATGAGCCAACGCACCTGCTCTGGGTGCCGACCTGAATTCGCACCTGGGAACATATTTCACGATTAAAACAAAAACTTTATATCTTAGGGGTCATCCATATACCACGTGGACAATTTTTCACCACTTTCTGACCCCCTCCCCCTCGTGGACAGCTGTGGAATTTTGACGAACACCCCCCCCCCCCCCCCATCTACACGTGGAAGTATTTTATGAAAATATAGATATTATTGGTCTTCAAAGCACAATATAACAAATCTGCCCGTCTCGCGGGCACATGCCCATCGCGCGATGCGCGCGCGGCACGCTACGCTCGCAAGTTTGAGCGCACCTAGGGGCTGTTGGTTCTCGTGCTTCGTGCTCGATAATATATTTATCTCGCGCTTCGCGCTCAATAATGCATTTACCTCGTTTATTCCTGGAATTTAATATTATTCCCATAAATGTGTTTTATTCTAATTCGAAACTTGCATTGGTATTAAAACAGATGAAGTTTTCCTGTCCCGTTAAAAAAAATACACATTCATTTGAAAAGATTTTTGTTATTAAACGTTTTATTGCAACTTTTGTCGTTTTTCCATAAACTGAATTTGCTCATTTCCAATGTTTTCTTTATGATTTAAACTTTACACATATGGTCTAATGAGCAGCCTTACCGCTTTTAACTTCTAAATTATGTACA
>NC_046665.1:29527229-29530054 GCF_010883055.1 Belonocnema kinseyi | reverse complement strand
TGTATCAAGGGTTTCTGCTGAATATGGTTACAAAAATAAATAGGCAGTCGCAGAAAATTGTCCAGGGGTGATACCGAAGGAATTAACCCCCAAGTGGAGGTGTGAAAACCGTGCCGGAAGCTAAATGGCACTTGGGTGAGGTATCTAGAACGGTGACTCTGAGATACCGGGCGACCTCTCAGAGTACGTAGCCTTATCCTTGCATGCAGGGCTCTACAAGGATGGACGAACCCCTTTCCCTAGCTTCTCGTTGGAACAACAATGCCAACACCAAACATGGTTGTAGTAAGTGCGGTTCAAAACAACAGAACGCGCAGGGCTCCCGACAATGGGTCGGCCAACAATGCCGACCAATCTAGAGCTAGGGGAGCCAATGAAAATGGATTCAATGTGATGGATCTGCGGGATCTCCCCACCTTTGGGTCGACGAAGCGACTGAATCACGACTTGCTAGAGTGCTATGATGCGAGTGTGGCCCCTGAACGGGGTTACATGGTACGGCTGCAATGTCTGTGGTGCGAGAAACACCCGGAGCTATCGCAATTTTCGCAGCAACGTCTGCGAAACCATGCTGAAGCCGGCAACAGAGAAAGAGAGGCGACACTAAGGCCAACCGCGGGCAGGCATCCAACAGAGGAAGAGCGATGCTTTACGACCCGGAGAAACATCAACACCAAGGTTTCTCTCAAGCCTAAAGATCTGGCTGAAATGGATGACGAGATTCGTGGACATTTTTCTGGAGAATCTGACCTCTGGGCTATCAATTATCGTGTGTATAATGCAGCGAGAGCTTTGGCCGACGCGAACCGTAAAACAAAACCAACGGTTGATCATAAGACCAAAAGATGAATGCATCAACTTGGCATAAAGATAGGCTGAGCAAGACAGTACGCGTCCCGCATTCAGTGTGTGATTGACTACATCACATCTGGCAGGAATTTTATCGTCAAGGTTCAAAAGTTCGCTCGCGAACTCCGAACCCGTTATCACACACTTAACAAGTCAAAGCTGCTAAGAGACGCTAAGGGAAGTCTAGAGCGAAGGGAGATGTGGGTCAGAGAAAATCAACAGTTTCACTTTGACCCATCTCGACTCTTCCAAGACCCTCCGGTTACTGTCGAACACCCACCCAAACCAGAGGATGTCGAAGTATTTTGGAGAGAAGTGTACGAAATGCAGCATAGACTGGACGAAGACTCAGATAATATAAATAGCTTCAAGTAGTTATGTGCTGCCCTCATAAAACCTGATAAAGAATGCCCACCCATCACTACCGAGGAGCTGAAAAAAGTTTTAAATGGGATGAAGAACTATTCCGCACCGGGACCAGATTGTATCAAAACCTTCTGGTGGAAGAAGTTTTCTTCAACCCATCAGCATTTGGCCCGCATTTTCACCTCATATTTGAAGTCGGAAGAGCAGATTACGGAACAGTTGGTGAAAGGGCGCACGATACTCCTGCCGAAAATAGGCAACTTAGCTGACCCGAAGAATGACAGGCCAAGAACTTGTCTGAACACACTTTATAAGATATTCACAGCTATCCTAAATGATAGGATTGTTCGGGCAATTGAACCTGTGTGGCAAGAAATGTATGAACAACGAGGCTCAAAGAAAGGCGTAGCCGGATGTCGGGAGAACCTGCTCATCGATAGTTTTGTCTGTAAAGATGCCACAGAGCCGCATTCAGGATGTGACATCTATATCGCATACTCTCCGAAGCAGATACAAACGTCTCATCCGACAGATTTGGTCTTCCGAACTGTCGGCGAGGAACAAAGTATCTGCAACGAACATGCTTGCTGTCCCGGTACTACTCTATTCATTTGGAGTAGTTCCATGGACAAAGCATGCATCTTAAGTCTTCCGTTCCGCGACTGTACATCTCACGCCGTCAAGGGGGTCGCGGAATATTGAGTCTTGAATGTCTTCACAACAGGATTATTCTGGGTACAGCACATAGAGTTGCAAATGGAAGAGACCCTCTTCTTAAAATGGTCAGGAATCACGAAGACGTGGGCAAAGGAGCATTTCTGTACAAAGCAGCGGAGGAGGCTGCTGAAACACTCGGACCTGACTTCAGTATTAGGGGTGAGCAAAATGCATCAAATCTAATCTATCTCGAGTACTCACTCCCGAAAGCCCGGATTAAGAAAACATAAGAGAAAAACTTTCGTGAACAGGTCCTCGATAGGAGAATGCACGGTATCTTCCACAGGAATGTGAAGGAGCAGTCAATGTCTTGTGAGCTAACGTTTGCTTTCCTTAAATCGCCCGGATTGACGTCTGGTACAGAGGGTTTCATTTTTGCATGCCAAGACGGTGTCGCGGGAACGACCTACATTCAAAGGCACAATGCGGCACTAAGAGTGCTTTATCACCATCTCTGTCACTCCTACGGCATTCACCTTAATATCGCTCCTCTAAATGCTCCTAGGGAAATTCAGTCAATTGTCGAGAATGGGAAGTGCCGCATATACTGGAACTTTATATTCTCGACAATTGTTTCTGTTGCTCACTCGAGGCCTGACATGGTTCTTCTTGACTTCGAGAAGCGAACCATCTCGTTATCGAATTTTCGGCACCAGCTGACAAAAACGTCATCACCAAGGAGAATGAAAAGAAAGAGATTTATCGATACCTTATAAGGGAGTTGCAACGATTGTACCCGGAATATTGTGTTAAACTAATCGTCCTTATCATCAACGCTCTTGGAGGTGCCAAGCTTTCACTTGCTAATGGCCTAAAAAGCATCGCTGCGTGTCAAGAATATGCTAAAACACTTGCGGGAAAAATGCAGAAGGCGGTAGTCCTTGGGTCGCTCC
>NC_046665.1:29521456-29527129 GCF_010883055.1 Belonocnema kinseyi | reverse complement strand
CAAACCTGCAGATCGAAAGTACAAGGTCACTCATGTATTTTACATGGACGATCTTATGATCTATGCTAAAAACAGAGAGCAACTGCATCTAGCTCTGGGGATCGTCGCACGATATACTAAAGAAATCAAGAATGCAATTAAAAATTTTTTGGGAACTCTGATGCTTTAAAATTTCTAATTTTTTACAAAGACCTGGACATTATTTCTAAAACCACCTCTAGGTCTAACTTGAAATCTTGTGAGTAATATCGGTTCATCATGAGGTTTGTCGGAAGAGATTTCAATAGAGAGAAACACCATTAAATATTTTTTGTGACGTTTTTGGAAGTAATCACACTAGAAATAAATTCGTCTACTTTTTTTTTAGTTTGATATCTTCGCATTTGTGACATTTATCTGAAAATTCTTTTTAAAATTACGCTTATTTCTGATTTCAAAGCCTGTGGGTACTAGGTGTGCATCAGGAGGATTTATTAAAGTGATTTGAATAGTAATGCAATTTAAACTATTTTGGGAACATGATGCTTTAAAAATTCTTATTTCTGACATATATGTTGAAACTTAAAAAAAGACCCCTATCTTTTATTGGAAAACTTGGGGTTAATAGGGTTTCATCAGGAGGTTTACAGGAAGTGACGCCGACAGTCAGAATAGCAATAAAAATTTCTTTGGTTGGATTTGGATGCTTTGGAAATTTTCATTTTTGACAATATTCTGGAAATTATTTTTGAAATTACCCAAAGGTCTCATATAAAAACTTGTGGTCTAAATGGTTGCATCAGGATGGTTTTGGGAAGTGATGTCGATAGTGACAATTGTATTTTAAGTTTGTCTCGGATTTTGAAACTTTGGTCGAATTTGAAAACACAATGAGATAAGAAATTTTTTTCTTAAATTGTATTCCTTTTCCATTTTCATTTCAAACTTTCTACTTTCGTAATATAGACGCACCAATTACTCTTTCATTGTGGTGTCCCACTTGATGCTCTCACACGGTATTTCTGTCGAGTTGGTTGGCTGCAAATAGCTAACGCTAGCCGAAGCATCTTTAGTAGGCACAGTTAATGTCCCTCAGCAGCGCGGTGGCTCCAGGGGCGCCCCGTCAATCCTGAGAACGTTACAAATATGGCCTTAAGTAGATAATAGATAGTATATTTTATTTACTATGTGCTCAACAAATTTTTAGTCAGATTATTGGAGTAGCTAAAATAATAAGCCTTTAAAAATAAAAATAGAATACAAATGAAATCATTTATTTATTTTTAATAAGAACTAAATTTCACAAATCATAGTCAATAGAATTCAAAAGTATGTCAACACGAGAACAGTACTCATCTCAGAAATTTTTGAATGCATTTGTTGAAGTTGCCTCGATAAGATCTACGGGTAGCTCTTGCCATTTTCGAAACACTCGCAATGGAAGGAAGCGTGACCTGCACATCGTCCAAGAAACTTCTCTATATAGCTTAAAGCTATGTGTCCTTAAGTACGGATTTATATTTCTTGTAAAAATCGTTTCTAGCTGAGGAGAGTCGTGGACATAATTTCATTTATTGAAAGTGTCGATTCGATATCCACGTCCGCTTCGGCTTTCTACGATGGTAGCTTCAGTTCGACTAGTCGTTGCTCATATGTGAGATGCTTCATGCCAATCGGTAATTTAGTTGGCTGAAGCTGTACTTTTTCCAGGGTATGGATATTTTTCTTAAAGTATGGAGTCCAGACCTGAAATGCGAATTATAACAAGGGGCGAACACACGTTGATTCCCAAGTGAAGCACTGAACATAACGTCGTATACAACGTTGACCGGTTTTCCAGAGTCCACGCTTGCTGTCCATTGATTTAGGCAGTGTGGGAGTACGTCACTACAGATCGACGGGGGGCGAACCCATCTTGGTTTTTAGGAATTACATCTGACTCTAGAAGAAACGGTCGCACTAGATTTACGATTATCTTCTCCATATACGTGGATTGATTTTATCTGGAACCTGTTAAAATTCCTGAGTAGCGAATTCGACTTCTGAGAAGGAGTCCGTGACTCTTGATACCCTGCAACTGATGAAATTAGGCCGGCAGGTTCAGAGACATAAGTCTTTATTTATTGCTTTGCTAAAACGTTCACAATTGTGTGTTTATCGTGATGTAAGAGCCATGTTTGATCGCCAGTAACTATAGAATGGTTTAGATCCTGAATGGATCAATTCTTCCTTAAACCTTGTTCTAGCCAAATGAATAATTCTTTTAAGTTAATTAGCTATCTTCATGTAGACTATGTAGTCTTCCTTCTGCCCCGTTATACGTCATGTGTCCCAGGTTAGCTTTTTCCTGCTCGAAAACTTCTGAATTTGCTGTGAAATCCAAGGCTTGTTTCGTTTGTTTTTTCTGCGACGAACTTTAGGCACATTAGTTTTCATTAAACTAAAATAGATCTTCTGGCTTGTACTCTAGTTTTTTTCCACCTTATCCTCATTAAATACACTTAAAGCACCCTCGCCTATGAATCCTCAGTACATTCTACTGAAGTGTTATTATTACACCATTAAGCCATTTCCCTTTCGGGGTAGGCGTGACTCACTCGGTAGGGGAAAGGAGTAGTGTGTGGAAGGGGTAGAGATTTTTTAGACTGATTCAGAATTCTCGTGCTATTTAAGTAAATAACACGTTCATTTCCCAACACTGCTCCGACCCAGGTTGCTGATCAATCTCTCTAGCAATCACCCCAAGCGAAGAACCTCACGAAGTCGTTATGTGAGGTTCCCCACTTGGGTCCATTAGTCACTCTACTGACACTCTTTTTATTAACTATTTGCTGCCATGCTTTCCTGTCCTGGCATACTTTTCTAGCTTCTGTTATGTCCATGTATTTTTTCATGCAGGCTCTCGTGTTTCTGTGACTTCTTATGTCTCTTCTAACTAGGGTCTCATTCATACATTCTAACCATTCTTTCCGCGGTCTACCTCCGGTCACGCTGCCATTTACTTTACCTTGATACACTTGTTTCTTTAGTCGTTCATTTGGCATTCTCTCAACATGTCCAAACCATCTTAACCGATTTCTTTCCCATGTATCTACTAGCGTCTCTTGTGCACCACATTCTTTTAGAATTATCTCGTTACTTACTTTGTCCATCAGGGTTGTCCCGCATATTATGCGCATGAATCTCATGTCAATTGCGTTAATTTTACTCTTATCTTTTTCTTGAAAGTCCATGTCTCGCTACCGTATAGTACAGTCGGTACAAATATAGAATTATGTATTGCCATTTTAGTTCTATTTGATATATTTTTACTTCTGATAAGGGGACCTGCTCTACCAATAACCTTCTTACCTTCATTTATTCGTCTATCTAATTCCTCATCTATCTTCCCGTCCCTAGTAAATAAGCTACCAAGGTATACGAACTTATCAACTTGATCAATTCTCTCATCGTTTAATAAAGTATTGCATAGAGTTTTCTCACTCTTTCCTTCGAACACCATAGTTTTTGTTTTATTTGCGTTAATTTGGAGGCCCATGCTCTTCATGCTTGCATCTAGTTTATTCAACATTCTTTGTACGTCTTCGATAGACTCTGCCATAACAACCTTATCAGCTGCGAACGCTAACCCACGTATCCTTACTGTTTATAGATTCACACCCTTTTCGTCGAAGAGAGCCATTCTTAAACACTTGTCCATAAATAATTTAAATAACCATGAAGAAATAACGCATCCTCGTCTGACTCCTTGAATAATATCGAAACAGTTACTCAGTTTCCCATTCACTCTTACACTCGCTTTGCTACCTCTATATATTGTTTTTATAGCTTGTAGGATCCATCTATTGACTCCATACTCTTTCAGGACTTCCCAAAGTTTACTTCTATCTACCTTGTCAAAAGCTTTTTCTAGGTCAACAAATGCACAGTAGACTTTTTTTCCTACTCTCAAACTTTTTTCTGTTATTTTCCTTAAGCTAAATATTTGATCCGTACATGACCTTCCTGGCATAAACCCACTTTGGACTTCCCAAATCTTTGTTTCTGTTATTTTCATTACCCTACGAATAAGTATTTTTGAATATATTTTCCTCACGGTGCTTAATAAGCTAATCCCTCGGTAATTATTGCACTCGCTTTTATATCCCTTTCTCTTGTATATTGGTACGATAATCGCTTTTTTCCAATCGTCTGGGATGTCTCCCATCTCGGAACGTAAATTTATCAATTCGCACAGTCTATGTGGTATGCACGCGCCACAGTGTTTAAGCATTTCAGCGTTAATACCGTCTACCCCGGCAGCCTTACCGTTTTTCAAGTTTTTAATTATATCCCAAACCTCAGTGCCACAGACTTTTTCAATTGAGTTTCCCATCGCATCGTGTTCAACATCGCAGTTGTGGTGTCCTATAGCTTCATTTCCGAACTGTCTCTAAAATGGTCTCTGAAAGCCTCTAGTATTCCGTCTGCATCCTATACCATTTTCCGCCTACTATTTCTCATGTTGACAAATTCTGTACTTCTGTTTCCTTTAATTTTTTTTATAAAGTAGTTTCCTGCTTCCTTCAAAGTCGTTTTGTATTTTTATCTCTTCTTCTGCTCTAATTGTATCTTTACTTTCTTCAACTAATCGCTTACGTATCCTGTTTTCGCGTCTATAATCATGTCTACGTCTATTTCTTTCCTCATTGCTAAGACCTGCGATGTTCAAAGTTCTCTTGTACGCTTCTCTCTTTGCTTTTTGGGCAGCCTGAATTTCATCATTCCACCACGCATCACCAGACATTCTTCCTACAACTGCGGTACCACACACTTCGATCGTACATCTAACAAGGATAACCCGTAACATTTTCCAGGCGCCCTCTATATCTTTGTTTTTTATACGGTCCTCCCATGTTGCCCTATCTATGCTTTAGAATATCTTATTTTGGAAATCTATTTGCACATCCGTTGTCTGTAGGTTCTCAATTTTGATTCGCGTTTGTTTTGCTTTCTTGGTTCTCTTTTTTCTCCATCCCCGACCTAAGTTAATTTTTGAGATCAGAAAGTAATGATCAGTATTGCATTCAAGACCCCGAAGTGTGCTCTTCGATAATCTCGTTTTCAGACTCTGCGGACCACTCCCTATTTATTTGTAAGTATACCTGTATCTTAAATTATATACAGACATGGACGATTTTTCTTAGAGGAGCATTATAATCTAAAGCTGCATTTGAATGTTTCTCATTTGAAAAAACAAGGTACGGAGTAGAAGGGGCGTTGCCGCCTCTGAACCTAGTAGATTGTTAAACAAATTGGGTGAGGGTGCTATCTATCATCATATCAGCAAAACGTTCCTTAACTGTCGAAAGTCCCGAGGATACAGTCAACGGCCATTGCATAGGAAGAGTTTATAGACATGGGAGTTTGAATACTACACCAACAAGAAAAAGATTCAAAAGTACTCTGACATTCATCCAAAGGAACTCACATGACTGATCAACTTACAAGGAAGGTACCCGAGGTGTACCCCACCGATTTTCTTGAAATTGTGATATATTGTAGAACATCAAAAAATATTCGACACGTATTTTTTTATACGTGCCCATAGGTCCATTTAAGGGGTGAAAACCACCCTTGAAGTTCACCCCTAAAAACACATTTTTTTTAATTTCTCGAATACAATTCGTAATTTTTTACTGAAACAAAGTGGGT
>NC_046665.1:29516397-29521356 GCF_010883055.1 Belonocnema kinseyi | reverse complement strand
CCTATTCAAATATTCATGGTATAAAAGTGGCTACGTTGAATCAAAGCCAAATGAATTTTATAACCCCGTAGATTTTAGTGTTGGTAATGATTGTAATGAGCGTTAGGAAGCTCCTGGTTGCTCTAACCCAGCAATTGTAAGATGCTTCTGGTGTTAGAAATCATTATGCTTGAAACATTTTTTTAATGATTATCATTGTTGCCAGGATTCTAAAAAGTAACATTAAAACTCAAAACTATTGAAATATTAAATTTTTAAAAATTTTTTTGTACTTTGCATCATTAATTTTTTATTACCTTTGAAAGCCCCATAGAAAAAGAATAAAATCATAGGGATACGACAATATCTCCTGTGGGGCTGGTTCACCCCTTATTATAGGTTTTTTATTAAGGTGAGAACAGTCGATTTCGTATTTGGATATTGTGCATACTGCCAAAATTTTTTTCGTCAAACTCAAAAAACTAGTATTTTCATATTGAAAAGGGTGTCATTTTTTATTGAAAAATAGGGGTTGATACATTAGTGGGGTAAAGAATTCGAATTCAATATCAAGGATGTGAACTAATATTATTACACGTTTTACGCCACTGAATAGTCCGAGGGTATTTTTAAGTACTGAAAAAATAATACTTGTGATTGAATTTTAGGGATGAATTCATTTGTAAGGGCTGATTTCAGAAAATTTCAAACTACGTAAACTTTACTTAACAATTTTAATAGTATCCATGAGATTTACACCATGATATAGTAATGGAATAACTAAATATAACAATATAAATGTTAGGGGTAGCTCGCCCCCTCAAGGGATTTTTTTTTGAAAATGTCGGAACAGGTCAACTTTATTTTTGACTATTGTGCATAAAACAATTAATTTTGTCAAGATTCAACAGATTTTAGAATGTGTATAGTGAAAAAAATGGTCATTAAATATAGTTTTTCATTAATAAAAAACGGGGGTTGCGAGTCTGATGACTAAAAATAATGCATAAATATGTGCTTTTCAATAACAAGTGTTACCCACTTTGTTTCAGTAAAAAATTACGAATTGTATTCGAGAAATTTAAAAAAATGTGTTTTTAGGGGTGAACTTCAAGGGTGGGTTTCACCCCTTAAATGGACCTATGGGCACGTATAAAAAAATACGTGTCGAATATTTTTTGATGTTCAATAACATATCACAATTTCAAGAAAATCGGTGAGGTACAACTCGGGGCTGTCAATAGTTCATGTCAGTTTTTAAAAATAATAATGACGTGTGACACCAAATTAAATTAAAATGTAACGTGAAATATTAAATATAAAAGCCTCATATAAATTGTAGAGGATTTTTTTATGAAAAACTACATATTAATCGACGGAAATGCTTATGGATAACGACGAACATATAGTTTAGTAGGCAAGAGACATACATTAAGGTGGTTAATTCATGAATACTGAATGAAGGCGTCATTTTAAAGGAACCTCGAATGAGGAAAGAATTTTTTGTTTTTTTGTTTAAACAAATTTTTTAACAATTACGCTATTTGTTATATTTCTGCAATTGTTATAAACAAAGTATGCATCGGATCGAAAAATCAAGTGCCCCAATGCATTCCTGTCGAAAAAATCTAGATGTGCATTCTTTTGTTTTTTCGTAAACCCATTTTTTAAACAATTAGAGCATTTGTTGTTCAGCGCTGTGTTGCTCCGTGTCCGTAGATATGGATTTCAAAGTTGTGTAATTAATACAAGAAAAACTAAGTGCCGCATCGAAAAAGTAAAAACATCTTTGGATTCGCGTCGGGAATATCTCGATGTGCATTTCTTGTTTTTTTGTTTGAACAATTTTTTAAACCATTACGCTATTTGTTATCTTTCTGCAATTGTTATAAACAAAGTATGCATCGGATCGAAAAATCAAACGCACCAATGCATTCCTCTCGAAAAAATCCAGATTTGCATTTTTTTGTTATTTCGTAAACCCATTTTTTAAACAATTAGACCATTTGTTGTTCAGCGCTGTGTTTCTCCGTGCCCGTAGATATGGATTTCAAAGTTGTGTAATTAATATAAGAAAAAAAAGTGTCGCATCGAAGAAGTAAAAACATCTTTGGATTTGTCTCGGAAATATCTTGATGTGCATTTCTTTTTGTTGAAACAATTTTCTAAACAATTACGCTATTTATTATATTTCTGCCATTGTTATAAACAAATTATGCATCGGATCGAAAAACCAAGTGCCCCAATGCATTCCTGTCGAAAAAATCTAGATGTGCATTCTTTTATTTTTTCGTAAACCCATTTTTTAAAGAATTAGACCATTTGTTGTTCAGCGCTGTGTTGCTCCGTGTCCGTAGATATGGATATCAAAGTTGTGTAATTAATACAAGAAAAACTAAGTGCCGCATCGAAAAAGTAAAAACATCTTTGGATTCGTGTCGGGAATATCTCGATGTGCATTTCTTGTTTTTTTGTTTGAAAAATTTTATAGACAATTACGCTATTTGTTACATTTCTGCAATTGTTATAAACAAAGTAGGCATCGGATCGAAAAACCAAGTGCACCAGTGCAATCTTCTCGACAAAATCGGATGCGCATTTTTTGTTTTTTGTTAAAACCATTTTTTAAACAATTAGAGCATTTGTTGTTCAGCGCTGTGTTGCTCCGTGCCGTAGATATGGATTTCAAAGTTATGTAATTAATCTAAAAAAAAACTAAGAGTCACATCAAAAAAGTAAAATAATGTCTGGATTTGTCTCGGAAATATGTCGATGTGCATTTCTTGTTTTTTTTTGTCTGAACAATTTTTTAAACAATACCGCTATTTGTTATTTTTCTGCGATAGTTATAAACAAAGTATGCATCGGATCGAAAAACCAAGTGCACCAATGCATTCCTCTCGAAAGTCTCTAGATGTGCATTTTTTTGTTTTTTCGTAAACCCATTTTTAAAACAATTACAGTATTTGCTGTTCAGCGCTGT
This sequence comes from Belonocnema kinseyi, assembly GCF_010883055.1. Lineage (NCBI taxonomy): Eukaryota > Metazoa > Arthropoda > Insecta > Hymenoptera > Cynipidae > Belonocnema > Belonocnema kinseyi. The sequence continues at coordinate 29,518,394 of NC_046665.1, read as the reverse complement.
GTTGCTCTGTGCCCGTGGATATGGATTTCAAAGTTGTGTAATTAATATAAGAAAAACTTAGTGTCGCACCGAAAAAGTAAAAACACCTCTCGATTCCTCTCGGAAATATCTCGAGGTACATTTCTTGTTTTTTTTTTGTTGGGACAATTTTTTAAACAACTACGCTATTTGTTACATTTCTGCAATTGTTATAAGCAAAGTATGCATCCGATTGAAAAACCAAGTGCACCAATGCATTCCTCTCGAAAAAATCTAGATGCGCATTTTTTTGTTTTTTGGTAATCCCATTTTTTAAACAATTAGACCATTTGTTGTTCAGCGCCGTGTTGCTCCGTGCCAGTAGATATGGATTTCAAAGTTATGTAATTAATATAAAAAAAAACTAAGAGTCACATCAAAAAATTAAAAACATCTCTGGATTTGTCTCGGAAATAGATCGATGTTCATCTTTTGTTTTTTTTTTGTTTAAACAATTTTTTAAACAATTACGCTATTTGTTATTTTTCTGCAATTGTTATAAACAAAGTATGGATCGGATCGAAAAACCAAGTGCTCCAATGCATTCCTCTCGAAAAAATCTAGATGCGCATTTTTTTCTTTTTTCGTAAATCCATTTTTTAAACAATTAGACCATTTGTTGTTCAGCGCTGTGTTGCTCAGTGCCCGTAGATATGGATTTCAAAGTTGTGTAATTAATATAAGAAAAACTTAGTGTCCCACCGAAAAAGTAAAAACACCTCTCGATTCGTCTCGGAAATATCTCGAGGTACATTTCTTGTTTTTTTTTGTTGGGACAATTTTTTAAACAACTACGCTATTTGTTATATTTCTGCAATTGTTATAAACAAAGTATGCATCGGATCGAAAAACCAAGTGCACCAATGCATTCCACTCGAAAATCTCTAGATGTGCATTTTTTTGTTTTTTCGTAAACCCATTTTTTAAACAATTACAGTATTTGCTGTTCAGCGCCGTGTTGCTCCGTGTCCGTAGATATGGATTTCAAAGTTGTGTAATTAATATAAGAAAAACTTAGTGCCGCATCGAAAAAGTAAAAACACCTCTCGATTCGTGTCGGAAATATCCCGATGTGCTTTTTTTGTTTTTTTGTTGTTTAAACAATGTTTTAAACAATTACGCTATTTGCTACATTTCTTCAATTGTTATTAACAAAGTATGCATCGGATCGGAAAACCAAGTGCACCAATTCATTCCTCTCGAAAAAATCTGCATAAGAATTTTTTTGCTTTTTCGTAAACCCATTTTTTAAACAATTAGAACATTTGTTGTTAAGCTCTGTTTTGCTCCGTGCTCGTAGATATGGATTTCAAAGTTGTGTAATTAATATAAGAAAAACTACGTGTCGAATCGAAAAAGTAAAAACATCTTTGGATTCGTCTCGGAAATATGTCGATGTGCATTTCTTGTTTTTTTTTGCCTGAAAAATTTTATAAACAATTACGCTATTTGTTATATTTCTGCAATTGTTATCAACAAAGTATGCATCGGTACGAAAAACCAAGTGCACCAATGTATTCCTCTCGAAAAAATCTAGATGTGCATTTTTTTGTTTTTTCGTAAACCCAGTTTTAAAACAATTAGAGCATTTGCTGTTCAGCGCTGTGTTGCTGCGTGCCCGTAGATATGGATTTCAAAGTTGTGTAATTAAAATAAGAAAAACTTAGTGTCGCATCGAAAAAGTAAAAACATGTTTGGATTCGTCTCGGAAATATCTCGAGGTACATTTCTTGTTTTTTTTTGTTTGACAATTTTTTTAACAATTACGCTATTTGTTACATTTCTGCAATTGTTATAAACAAAGTAGGCAACGGATCGAAAAACCAAGTGCACCAGTGCATTCCTCATGAAAAAATCTAGATGCGCATTTTTTTGGGTTTTTGGTAATCCCATTTTTTAAACAATTAGACCATTTGTTGTTCAGCGCCGTGTTGCTCCGTGCCAGTAGATATGGATTTCAAAGTTATGTAATTAATATA
>NC_046665.1:29512088-29516297 GCF_010883055.1 Belonocnema kinseyi | reverse complement strand
TCGAAAAACCAAGTGCACCAATGTATTCCTCTCGAAAAAATCTAGAAGTGCATTTTTTTTTTTTTTCGTAAACCCATTTTCTAAACAATTAGACCATTTGCTGTTCAGCGCTGTGTTGCTCCGTGCCCGTATGTATGTATTTCAAAGATGTGTAATTAATATAAGAAAAAAAAAGTGCCGCATCGAAAAAGTAAAAACATCTTTGGATGCGTCTCGGAAATATCTCGATGTGCATTTCTTGTTATTTTTTGTTTGAACAATTTTTTAAACAAATACGCTATTTGTTATCTTTCTGCAATTGTTATAAACAAAGTATGTATCGGATCGAAAAACCAATTGCTCCAATGCATTCCTCTTGGAAATATCTAGATGTGCAGATTTTTGTTTTTTCGTAAACCCATTTTTTAAACAATTAGACAATTTGTTGTTCAGCGCTGTGTTGCTCCGTGCCCGTATGTATGTATTTCAAAGATGTGTAATTATTATAAGAAAAAAAAGCGTCGCATCGAAAAAGTAAAAACATGTTTGGATTCGTCTCGGAAATATCTCGAGGTACATTTCTTTTTTTTTTGTTTGAACAATTTTTTAAACAATTACGCTTTTTGTTACATTTCTGCAATTGTTATAAACAAAGTATGCATAGGATCTTAGAACCAAGTGCACCAATGCATTGCTCTCGAAAAAATCTAGATGTGCATTTTTTTTCTTCGTGAACCCATTTTTTAAACAATTAGACCATTTGTTGTTCAGCGCTGTGTTTCTCCGTGCCCGTAGATATGGCTTTCAAAGTTGTGTAATTAATATAAGAAAAATTAAGTGTCGCATCGAAAAAGCAAAAACATCATTGTATTCGTCTCGGAAATATCTCGATGTGCATTTCTTGTTGTTTTTTGTTTGAACAATTTTTTAAACAATTACGCTATTTGTTACATTTCTGCAGTTGTTATAAACAAAGTATACATCGGATCGAAAAACCAAGTCCACCAATGCATTCCTCTCGAAAAAATCTAGATGCGCATTTTTTTATTTTTTCGTAAACCCATTTTTTAAACAATTAGACCATTTGTTGTTCAGCGCTCTGTTGCTCCGTGCCCGTAGATATGGATTTCAGAGTTGTGTAATTAATATAAGAAAAACTATGTGTCGCATTGAAAAAGTAAAACATCTTTCGATTCGTCTCGGAAATATCTCGATGTGCATTTCTTGTTGTTTTTTGTTTGAACAATTTCTTAAACAATTACGCTATTTGTTATATTTCTGCAATTATTATAAACAAAGTATGCATCGGCTCGAAAAACCAAGTGCACCAATGCATTCCTCTCGAAAAAATCTAAGAGCGTATTTTTTTCCTTTTTCGTAAACCCATTTTTTAAACAATTAGACCATCTGTTGTTCAGCGCTCTGTTGCTCCGTGTCCGTAGATATGGATTTCAAAGTTGTGTAATTAATATAAGAAAAAAAAGTGTCGCATCGAAAAAGTAAAACATCTTTCGATTCGTCTCGGAAATATCTCGATGTGCATTTCTTGTTGATTTTTGTTTGAACAATTTTTTAAACAATTACGCTATTTGTTACATTTATGCAATTGTTATAAACAAAGTATGCATCGGATCGAAAAACCAAGTACACCAATGCATTCCGCTCGAAAAAATCTAGTTGTGCATATTTTTATTTTTTCGTAAACCCATTTTTTAAACAATTAGACCATTTGTTGTTCCGCGCTGTGTTGCTCCGTGTCCGTAGATATGGATTTCAAAGTTGTGTAATTAATATAAGAAAAAAAAGTGTCGCATCGAAAAATAAAAGCATCTCTGGATTCATCTCGGAAATATCTCGATGTGCATTTGTTGTTGATTTTTGTTTGAACAATTTTTTAAACAATTACGCTATTTGTTACATATCTGCAATTGTTATAAACAAAGTATACATCGGATCGAAAAACCAAGTCCACCAATGCATTCCTCTCAAAAAAATCTAGATGTGCATATTTTTGTTATTTCGTAAACCCATTTTTTAAACAATTAGACCATTTGTTGTTCAGCGCTGTGTTGCTCCGTGCCCGTAGATATGGATTTCAAAGTTGTGTAATTAATATAAGAAAAACTAAGTGTCGCAACGAAAAAGTAAAAACATCTTTGGATTCGTCTCGGAAATTTCTCGATGTGCATTTGTTGTTGTTTTTAATTTGAACAATTTTTTAAACAATTACGCTATTTCTTACATTTCTGCAATTGTAATAAACAAAGTATGCATCGGATCAAAAAACCAAGTGCACCAATGCATTGCTCTCGAAAAAATCTAGATGTGCATTTTTTTGTTTGTTCGTAAACCCAGTTTTTAAACAATTAGACCATTTGTTGTTCAGCGCTGTGTTGCTCAGTGCCCGTAGATATTGATTTCAAAGTTGTGTAATTAATATAAGAAAAGCTAAGTGTCGCATCGAAAAAGTAAAAACACCTCTCGATTCGTGTCGGAAATATCTCGATGTGCATTTTTTTTTGTTTAAACAATCTTTAAACAATTACGCTCTTTGTTATTTTTCGTCAATTGTTATAAACAAAGTATGCATCGTATCGAAAATCATGTGCACCAATGCATTCCTCTCGAAAACATCTGGATGTGCATTTTTTTGTTTTTCGTAAACTCATTTTTTCAACAATCATAGCATTTGCTGTTCAGCGCTGTGTTGCTCAGTGCCCGTAGATATGGATTTCAAAGTTGTATAATTGATACAAGAAAAAATAAGTGTCGCATCGAAAAAGTAAAAACATGTTTGGATTCGTCTCGGAAATATCTCGAGGTACATTTCTTGTTTTTTTTGTTTGAACAATTTTTTAAACAATTACGCTATTTGTTACATTTCTGCAATTGTTATAAACAAAGTAGGCAACGGATCGAAAAACCAAGTGCACCAATGCATTCCTCTCGAAAAAATCTATATGCGCATTTTTTTCTTTTTTCGAAAATCCATTTTTTAAACAATAAGACCATTTGTTGTTCAGCGCTGTGTTGCTCAGTGCCCGTAGATATGGATTTCAAAGTAGTATAATTGATATAAGAAAAAATAAGTGTCGCATCGAGAAAGTAAAAACATCTTTGGATGCGTCTCGGAAATATCTCGATGTGCATTTCTTGTTTTTTTTTGTTGGAACAATTTTTTAAACAAATACGCTATTTGTTATTTTTCTGCAATTGTTATAAACAAAGTATGTATCGGATAGAAACACCAAGTGCTCCAATGCATTCCTCTTGGAAATGTCTAGATGTGCAGATTTTTGTTTTTTCGTAAACCCATTTTTTAAACAATTAGACAATTTGTTTTTCAGCGCTGTGTTGCTGCGTGCCCGTATGTATGTATTTCAAAGTTGTGTAATTATTATAAGAAAAAAAAGTGTCGCATCGAAAAAGTAAAAACATGTTTGGATTCGTCTCGGAAATATCTCGAGGTACATTTTTTGTTTTTTTTTGTTTGAACAATTTTTTAAGCAATTACGCTATTTGTTACATTTCTGCAATTGTTATAAACAAAGTATGCATCGGATCGTAGAACCAAGTGCACCAATGCATTGGTCTCGAAAAAATCTAGATGTGCATTTTTTTTTCTTCGTGAACCCATTTTTTAAACAATTAGACCATTTGTTGTTCAGCGCTGTGTTTCTCCGTGCCCGTAGATATGGCTTTCAAAGTTGTGTAATTAATATAAGAAAAACGAAGTGTCGCATCGAAAAAGTAAAAACATCTTTGGGTTCGTCCGGAAATATTTCGATGTGCATTTCTTGTTTTTTTTGTCTGAACAATTTTTTAAATCATTACGCTATTCGTTATCTTTCTGCAATTGTTATAAACAAAGTATGCATCGGATCGTAGAACCAAGTGCACCAATGCATTGCTCTCGAAAAAATCTAGATGTGCATTTTTTTTTCTTCGTGAACCCATTTTTTAAACAATTAGACCATTTGTTGTTCAGCGCTGTGTTGCTCCGTGTCCGTAGATATGGATTTCAAAGTTGTGTAATTAATATAAGAAAAATTAAGTGTCGCATCGAAAAAGCAAATACATCTTTGGATTCGTCTCGGAAATATCTCGACGTGCATTTCTTGTTTTTTTTGTTTGAACAATTTTTCAAACAAATACGCTATTTGTTATATTTCTGCAATTGTTATAAACAAAGTATGCATCGGATCGAAAAACCAAGTGCACCAATGTATT
>NC_046665.1:29510712-29511988 GCF_010883055.1 Belonocnema kinseyi | reverse complement strand
CCGAGACGAATCGAAAGATGTTTTACTTTTTCGATGCGACACTTTTTTTTCTCATATTAATTACACAACTTTGAAATCCATATCTACGGACACGGAGCAACACAGCGCTGAACAACAAATGGTCTAATTGTTTAGAAAATGGGTTTACGAAAAACCAAAAAAATGCACATCTAGCTTTTTCGAGAGGAATACTTTGTTGCACTTGGTTTTTCGATCCGAAGCATACTTTGTTTATAACAATTGCAGAAATATAACAAATAGCGTAATTGTTTATAAAATTTTTCAGGCAAAAAAAAACAAGAAATGAACATCGACATATTTTCGAGACGAATCCAAAGATGTTTTTACTTTTTCGATGCGACACTTAGTTTTTCTTATATTAATTACACAACTTTCAAAGCCATGTCTACGGACATGGAGCAACACAGCGCTGAAAAACAAATGGTCTAATTGTTTAAAAAATAGGTTTACGAAAAAACAAAAATATGCACAACTAGATTTTTTCGAGAGGAATGCATTGGTGTACTTGGTTTTCCGATCCGATGCATACTTTGTTTATAACAATTGCATAAATGTAACAAATAACGTAATTGTTTAAAAAATTGTTCAAACAAAAATCAACAAGAAATGCACATCGAGATATTTCCGAGACGAATCGAAAGATGTTTTACTTTTTCGATGCGACACTTTTTTTTCTCATATTAATTACACAACTTTGAAATCCATATCTACGGACACGGAGCAACAGAGCGCTGAACAACAGATGGTCTAATTGTTTAAAAAATGGGTTTACGAAAAAATAAAATAATGCGCATCTAGATTTTTTCGAGAGGAATGCATTGGTGCACTTGCTTTTTCGATCCGATGCATACTTTGTTTTTAAAAATTGCCGAAATATAACAAATAGCGTAATTGTTTAAAACATTGTTCAGACAAAAAAAAACAAGAAATGCACATCGTGATATTTCCGAGACGAATCCAAAGATGTTTTGCTTTTTCGATGCGACACTTAATTTTTCTTATATTAATTACACAACTTTGAAATCCATATCTACGGACACGGAGCAACACAGCGCTGAACAGCAAATGCTCTAATTGTTTAAAAAATGGGTATAGGAAAAAACAGAAAAATGCACATCTAGATATTTTCGAGAGGAATGCATTGGAGAACTTTGTTTTTCGATCCGATGCATACTTTGTTTATAACAATTGCAGAAAAATAACAAATAGCGTATTTGCTTAAAAAATTGTCCAAACAAAAAAAAAACAAGAAATG
>NC_046665.1:29509516-29510612 GCF_010883055.1 Belonocnema kinseyi | reverse complement strand
CATTTCTTGTTTTTTTTTTGTTTGGACAATTTTTTAAGCAAATACGCTATTTGTTATTTTTCTGCAATTGTTATAAACAAAGTATGCATCGGATCGAAAAACCAAGTTCTCCAATGCATCCCTCTTGGAAATATCTAGATGTGCATTTTTTTGTTTTTCGCAATTCCATTTTTTAAACAATTAGACCATTTGTTGTTCCGCGCTGTGTTGCTCCGTGTCCGTAGATATGGATTTCAAAGTTCTTTAATTAGTATAAGAAAAACTAAGCGTCGCATCGAAAAAGTAAAAACATCTTTGAATTCGTCTCGGAAATAGATCGATGTACATCTTTTGTTTTTTTTGTTGAAACAATTTTTTAAACAATTACGCTATTTGTTATTTTTCTGCGATTGTTATAAACAAAGTATGCATCGGATCGAAAAACCAAGTGCACCAATGCATTCCTCTTGGAAATATCTAGATGTGCATTTTTTTGTTTTTCGCAAACCCATTTTTTAAACAATTAGACAATTTGTTGTTCAGCGCAGTGTTGCTCCGTGCCCGTAGATATGGATTTCAAAGTTGTGTAATTATTATAAGAAAAAAAAGTGTCGCATCGAGAAAGTGAAAACATCTTTTGATTCGTCTCGGAAATATGTCGATGTGCATTTCTTGTTTTTTTTTGCCTGAAAAATTTTATAAACAATTACGCTATTTGTTATATTTCTGCAGTTGTTATAAACAAAGTATGCATCGGATCGAAAAACCAAGTGCACCAATGCATTCCTCTCGAAAATATCTAGATGTGCATTTTTCTGTTTTTTCCTATACCCATTTTTTAAACAATTAGAGCATTTGCTGTTCAGCGCTGTGTTGCTCCGTGTCCGTAGATATGGATTTCAAAGTTGTGTAATTATTATAAGAAAAAAAAGTGTCGCATCGAGAAAGTGAAAACATCTTTTGATTCGTCTCGGAAATATCTCGATGTCCATTTCTTGTTGATTTTTGTTTGAATAATTTTTTAAACAATTACGTTATTTGTTACATTTATGCAATTGTTATAAACAAAGTATGCATCGGATCGGAAAACCAAGTACACCAATGCATTCCTCTCGAA
>NC_046665.1:29507869-29509416 GCF_010883055.1 Belonocnema kinseyi | reverse complement strand
GTTTAAGCAACTTTTTAAACAATTACTCTATTTGTTACATTTCTGCAATTGTTATAAACAAAGTATGCATCGGATCGAAAAACCAAGTGCACCAATGCATTCATCTCGAAAAAATCTAGATGTACATTTTTTTGTTTTTTCGTAAACCCACTTTATAAACGATTGGAGCATTTGTTGTTCAGCTCTCTGTTGCTCCGCGTCCGTAGATATGGATTTCAAAGTTGTGTAATTAATATAAGAAAAGCTAAGTGTCGCATCTAAAAAGTAAAAACATCTTTGGATTCGTCTAGGAAATATCTCGATGTGCATTTCTTGTTTTTTTTTGTTTGAACAATTTTTTAAACAAATACGCTATTTTTATCTTTCTGCAACTCTTATAAACAAAGTATGCATCGGATAGAAAAACCAAGTGCACCAATGCATTCTTCTCGAAAAAATCTAGATGTGCATTTTTTTGTTTGTTCGTAAACCCAGTTTTTAAACAATTAGACCATTTGTTGTTCAGTGCTTCTGTTGCTCCGTGCCCGTAGATATGGCTTTCAAAGTTGTGTAATTAATATAAGAAAAACTAAGTGTCGCATCGAAAAAGTAAAAACATCTTTGGATTCGTCTCGGAAGTATGTCGATGTGCATTTCTTGTTTTTTTTTTTGACGGAAAAATTTTATAAACAATTACGATATTTTTTATATTTCTGCAATTGTTATAAACAAAGTATGCATCGGATCGAAAAACCAGGTGCACCAATGCATTGCTCTCGAAAAAATCTAGATGTGCATTTTTTTCTTTTTTCGTAAACACATTTTTTAAACAATTAGACCATTTGTTATTCAGCGCTGTGTTGCTGCGTGCCCGTAGATATGGATTTCAGAGTTGAGTAATTAATATAATAAAAAGTAAGTGTCGCATCGAAAAAGTAAAAAACTCTTTGGATTCGTCTCGGAAATATCTCGATGTGCATTTCTTGTTGTTTTTTGTTTGAACAATTTTTTAAACAATTACGCTATTTGTTACATTTCTGCAGTTGTTATAAACAAAGTATACATCGGATCGAAAAACCAAGTCCACCAATGCATTCCTCTCGAAAAAATCTAGATGCGCATTTTTTTGTTTTTTCGTAAACACATTTTTTAAACAATTAGACCATTTGTTGTTCAGCGCTGTGTTGCTCCGTGTCCGTAGATATAGATTTCAAAGTTGTGTAATTAATATAAGAAAAACTAAGTGTCGCAACGAAAAAGTAAAAACATCTTTGGATTCGACTCGGAAATATCTCGATGTGCATTTTTTGTTTTTTTGTTTAAGCAACTTTTTAAACAATTACTCTATTTGTTACATTTCTGCAATTGTTATAAACAAAGTATGCATCGGATCGAAAAACCAAGTGCACCAATGCATTGCTCTCGAAAAAATATAGATGTGCATATATTTGTTTTTTCGTAAACCCATTTTTTAAACAATTAGACCATTTGTTGTTCAGCGCTGTGTTGCTCCGTGTGCGTAGATATGGATTTCAAAGTTGTTTAATTAATATAAGAAAAACTAAGCG
>NC_046665.1:29503942-29507769 GCF_010883055.1 Belonocnema kinseyi | reverse complement strand
AAGCAACTTTTTAAACAATTACTCTATTTGTTACATTTCTGCAATTGTTATAAACAAAGTATGCATCGGATCGAAAAACCAAGTGCACCAATGCATTCCTCTCGAAAAAATCTAGATGCGCATTTTTTTGTTCTTTCGTAAACCCATTTTTTAAACAATTAGACCATTTGTTGTTCAGCGCTGTGTTGCTCCGTGCCCGTAGATATGGATTTCAGAGTTGTGTAATTAATATAATAAAAAGTAAGTGTCGCATCGAAAAAGTAAAAACATCTTTGGATTCGACTCGGAAATATCTCGATGTGCATTTTTTGTTTTTTTGTTTAAGCAACTTTTTAAACAATTACTCTATTTGTTACATTTCTGCAATTGTTATAAACAAAGTATGCATCGGATCGAAAAACCAAGTGCTCCAATGCATTGCTCTCGAAAAAATCTAGATGTGCATATATTTGTTTTTTCGTAAACCCATTTTTTAAACAATTAGACCATTTGTTGTTCAGCGCTGTGTTGCTCCGTGTCCGTAGATATGGATTTCAAAGGTGTTTAATTAATATAAGAAAAACTAAGCGTCGCATCGAAAAAGTAAAAACATGTCTGGATTCGTCTCGGAAATATCTCGATGTGCATTTGTTGTTGTTTTTAATTTGAACAATTCTTTAAACAATTACGCTATTTGTTACATTTCTGCAATTGTTATAAAAAAAGTATGCATCGGATCGAAAAACCAAGTGCACCAATGCATTCATCTCGAAAAAATCTAGATGTACATTTTTTTGTTTTTTCGTAAACCCACTTTATAAACAATTGGAGCATTTGTTGTTCAGCTCTCTGTTGCTCCGCGTCCGTAGATATGGATTTCAAAGTTGTGTAATTAATATAAGAAAAGCTAAGTGTCGCATCTAAAAAGTAAAAACATCTTTGGATTCGTCTCGGAAGTATTTCGATGTGCATTTCTTGTTTTTTTTGACTGAAAAATTTTTTAAACAATTACGCTATTTGTTACATTTCTGCAATTGTTATAAAAAAAGTATGCATCGGATCGTAGAACCAAGTGCACCAATGCATTGGTCTCGAAAAAATCTAGATGTGCATTTTTTTTTCTTCGTGAACCCATTTTTTAAACAATTAGACCATTTGTTGTTCAGTGCTTCTGTTGCTCCGTGCCCGTAGATATGGCTTTCAAAGTTGTGTAATTAATATAAGAAAAACTAAGTGTCGCATCGAAAAAGTAAAAACATCTTTGGATTCGTCTCGGAAGTATTTCGATGTGCATTTCTTGTTTTTTTTGACTGAAAATTTTTTTAAACAATCACGCTATTTGTTACATTTCTGCAATTGTTATAAAAAAAGTATGCATCGGATCGTAGAACCAAGTGCACCAATGCATTGGTCTCGAAAAAATCTAGATGTGCATTTTTTTTTCTTCGTGAACCCATTTTTTAAACAATTAGACCATTTGTTGTTCAGCGCTGTGTTTCTCCGTGCCCGTAGATATGGCTTTCAAAGTTGTGTAATTAATATAAGAAAAACGAAGTGTCGCATCGAAAAAGTAAAAACATCTTTGGATTCGTCCGGAAATATTTCGATGTGCATTTCTTGTTTTTTTTTGTCTGAACAATTTTTTAAATCATTACGCTATTTGTAATCTTTCTGCAATTGTTATAAACAAAGTATGCATCGGATCGTAGAACCAAGTGCACCAATGCATTGCTCTCGAAAAAATCTAGATGTGCATTTTTTTTTCTTCGTGAACCCATTTTTTAAACAATTAGACCATTTGTTGTTCAGCGGTGTGTTGCTGAGTGCCCGTAGATATGGATTTCAAAGTTGTGTAATTAATATAAGAAAAACGAAGTGTCGCATCGAAAAAGTAAAAACATCTTTGGATTCGTCCGGAAATATTTCTATGTGCATTTCTTGTTTTTTTTTGTCTGAACAATTTTTTAAATCATTACGCTATTTGTAATCTTTCCGCAATTGTTATAAACAAAGTATGCATCGGATCGTAGAACCAAGTGCACCAATGCATTGCTCTCGAAAAAATCTAGATGTGCATTTTGTTTTCTTCGTGAACCCATTTTTTAAACAATTAGACCATTTGTTGTTCAGCGCTGTGTTGCTGAGTGCCCGTAGATATGGATTTCAAAGTTGTGTAATTAATATAAGAAAAACTAAGTGTCGCATCGAAAAAGTAAAAACATGTTTGGATTCGTCTCGGAAATATCTCGAGGTACATTTCTGGTTTTTTTTGTTTGACAATTTTTTAAACAATTACGCTATTTGTTATTTTTCTGCAATTGTTATAAACAAAGTATGCATCGGATCGAAAAACCAAGTGCTCCAATGCATTCCTCTTGGAAATATCTAGATGTGCATTTTTTTGTTTTTCGCAATCCCATTTTTTAAACAATTAGACCATTTGTTGTTCAGCGCTGTGTTGCTCCGTGTCCGTAGATATGGATTTCAAAGTTGTGAAATTAATATGAGAAAAATTAAGTGTCGCATCGAAAAAGCAAAAACATCTTTGGATTCCTCTCGGAAATATCTCGATGTGCATTTCTTGTTTTTTTTGTTTGAACAATTTTTTAAACAATTACGCTATTTGTTATATTTCTGCAAATGTTATAAACAAAGTATGCATCGGATCGAAAAACCAAGTGCTCCAATGCATTCCTCTTGGAAATATCTAGATGTGCATTTTTTTGTTTTTCGCAAACCCATTTTTTAAACAATTAGACCATTCGTTGTTCAGCGCTGTGTTGCTCCGTTTCCGTAGATATGGATTTCAAAGTTGTGTAATTAATATATGAAAAACCAAGTGTGGCATCGAAATAGTAAAAACATCTTTGGATTCGTCTCGGAAATATCTTGATGTGTATTTTTTTTGTTGAAACAATTTTTTAAACAATTACGCAATTTATTATTGTTCTGCCATTGTTATAAACAAAGTATGCATCGGATCGAAAAACCAAGTGCACCAATGCATTCCTCTCGAAAAAATCTGGATGTGCGTTTTTTTTTTTTTCGTAAACTCATTTTTTAAACAATTAGACCATTAGTTGTTCAGCGCTGTGTTGCTCCGCGTCCGTAGATATGGATTTCAAAGTTGTGTAATTAATGTAAGAAAAAAAAGTGTCGCATCGAAAAAGTAAAAACATCTTTGGATTCCTCTCGGAAATATCTCGATGTGCATTTCTTGTTTTTTTTGTTTGAACAATTTTTTAAACAATTACGCTATTTGTTATATTTCTGCAAATGTTATAAACAAAGTATGCATCGGATCGAAAAACCAAGTGCTCCAATGCATTCCTCTTGGAAATATCTAGATGTGCATTTTTTTGTTTTTCGCAAACCCATTTTTTAAACAATTAGACCATTTGTTGTTCAGCGCTGTGTTGCTTCGTGGCCGTAGATATGGATTTCAGAGTTGTGTAATTAATATAATAAAAAGTAAGTGTCGCATCGAAAAAGTAAAAACATCTTTGGATTCGACTCGGAAATATCTCGATGTGCATTTTTTGTTTTTTGTTTAAGCAACTTTTTAAACAATTACTCTATTTGTTACATTTCTGCAATTGTTATAAACAAAGTATGCATCGGATCGAAAAACCAAGTGCACCAATGCATTCCTCTGGAAAAAATCTGGATGTGCATTTTTTTGTTTTTTCGTAAACCCATTTTTTAAACAATTAGACCATTTGTTGTTCAGCGCTGTGTTGCTCCGGGTCCGTAGATATGGATTTCAAAGTTGTGTAATTAATATATGAAAAACCAAGTGTCGCATCGAAATAGTAAAAACATCTTTGGATTCGTCTCGGAAATATCTT
>NC_046665.1:29500776-29503842 GCF_010883055.1 Belonocnema kinseyi | reverse complement strand
TTGTTTTTTCGTCAACCCATTTTTTAAACAATTAGACAATTTGTTGTTGAGCGCAGTGTTGCTCCGTGCCCGTAGATATGGATTTCAAAGTTGTGTAATTAATATAAGAAAAACTAAGTGTCGCATCGAAAAATTAAAAACATCTTTGGATTCGTCTCGGAAATATCTCAATGTGCATTTCTTATTTTTTTTTGCTTGAACAATTTTTTAAACAATTACGCTATTAGTTATCTTCCTGCAATTGTTATAAATAGAGTGTGCATCGTTTCGAAACAACCAATTGCATCAATGCATTCCTCCCGAAAAAATTCGGATGTGCATTTTTTTTAGTTATTTCGTCAACCCATTTTTTAAACAATGAGACCATTTGTTGTTCAGCGCTGTGTTGCTCTGTGCCCGTTGATTTGCATTTCAAAGTTGTGTAATTAATATAAGAAAAAAAAGTGTCGCATCGAAAAAGTAAAAACATCTTTGGTTTCGTCTCGGAAATATCTCGATGTGCATTTATTGCTGTTTTTAATTTGAACAATTTTTTAAACAATTACGTTATTTGTTAAATTTCTGCAATTGTTATAAACAAAGTATGCATCGGATCGAAAAACCAAGTGCACCAATGCATTGCTCACGAAAAAATCTAGCTGTGCGTATTTTTGTTTCTTCGTAAACCCATTTTTTAAACAATTAGACCATTTGTTGTTCAGCGCTGTGTTGCTCCGTGTCCGTAGATATGGATTTCAAAGTTGTGTAATTAATATAAGAAAAACTAAGTGTCGCACCGAAAAAGTAAAAACATCTTTGGATTCGTCCCGGAAATATGTCGATGTGCATTTCTTGTTTTTTTTGCCTGAAAAATTTTATAAACAATTACGCTACTTTTTTATATTTCTGCAATTGTTATAAACAAAGTATGCATCGGTTCGAAAAACCAGGTGCACCAATGCATTCCTCTCGAAAAAATCTAGATGTGCATTTTTTTCTTTTTTCGTAAACCCATTTTTTAAACAATTAGACCATTTGCTGTTCAGCGCTGTGTTGATACGTGTCCGTAGATATGGATTTCAAAGTTGTTTAATTAATATAAGAAAAACTAAGCGTCGCATCGAAAAAGTAAAAACATCTCTGGATTCGTCTCGGAAATATCTCGATGTGCATTTCTTGTTGTTTTTTGTTTGAACAATTTTTTAAACAATTACGCTATTTGTTACATTTCTGCAATTGTTATAAACAAAGTATGCATCGGATCGAAAAACCAAGTGCACCAATGCATTCCTCTCGAAAAAATCTGGATGTGCATATTTTGTTTTTTCGTAAACCCATTTTTTAAACAATTAGACCATTTGTTGTTCAGCGCTGTGTTGCTCCGTGCCCGTAGATATGGATTTCAAAGTTGTGTAATTAATATAAGAAAAAAAGTGTCGCATCGAAAAAGTAAAAACATCTTTGGATTCGTCTCGGAAATATGTCGATGTGCATTTCTTGTTTTTTTTTGTTTGACAATTTTTTAAACAATTACGCTATTTGTTACATTTCTGCAATTGTTATAAACAAAGTATGCATCGGATCGTAGAACCAAGTGCACCAATGCATTGCTCTCGAAAAAATCTAGATGTGCATTTTTTTTTCTTCGTGAACCCATTTTTTAAACAATTAGACCATTTGTTGTTCAGCGCTGTGTTTCTCCGTGCCCGTAGATATGGCTTTCAAAGTTGTGTAATTAGTATAAGAAAAACGAAGTGTCGCATCGAAAAAGTAAAAACATGTTTGGATTCGTCTCGGAAATATCTCGAGGTACATTTCTTGTTTTTTTTTTGTTTGGAAAATTTTTTAAACAATTACACTATTTGTTACATTTCTGCAATGGTTATAAACAAAGTAGGGAACGGATCGAAAAACCAAGTGCACCAATGCATTCCTCTCGAAAAAATCTAGATAAGCATTTTTTTCTTTTTTCGTAAATCCATTTTGTAAACAATTAGACCATGTGTTGTTCAGCGCTGTGTTGCTCCGCGTCCGTAGATATGGATTTCAAAGCTGTGTAATTAATAAAGGAAAAACTAAGTGTCGCATCAAAAGAGTAAAACATCTTTCGATTCGTCTCGGAAATATGTCGATGTGCATTTCTTGTTTTTTTTTTGTTTGACAATTTTTAAAACAATTACGCTATTTGTTACATTTCTGCAATTGTTATAAACAAAGTAGGCAACGGATCGAAAAACCAAGTGCACCAGTGCATTCCTCACGAAAAAATCTAGATGCGCATTTTTTTTTTCCCGTAAATCCATTTTTTAAACAATTAGAGCATTTGTTGTTCAGCGCTGTGTTGCTCAGTGCCCGTAGATATGGATTTCAAAGTTGTGTAATTGATATAAGAAAAAATAAGTGTCGCATCGAAAAAGTAAAAACATCTTTGGATTCGTCTCGGAAATATGTCGATGTGCATTTCTTGTTTTTTTTGCCTGAAGAATTTTATAAACAATTACGCTATTTGTTATATTTCTGCAATTGTTATAAACAAAGTATGCATCGCATCGAAAAACCAAGTGCTCCAATGCATTCCTCTTGGAAATATCTAGATGTGCAGATTTTTGTTTTTTCGTAAAGCCATTTTTTAAATAGTTAGAGCATGTGCTGTTCAGCGCTGTGTTGCTACGTGCCCGTATGTATGTATTTCAAAGATGTGTAATTAATATAAGAAAAAAAAGTGCCGCATCGAAATAGTAAAAACATCTTTGGATGCGTCTCGGAAATATCTCGATGTGCATTTCTTGTTTTTTTTTGTTTGAACAATTTTTTAAACAAATACGCTGTTTGTTATCTTTCTGCAATTGTTATAAACAAAGTATGCATCGGATCGAAAAACCAAATGCACCTATGCATTCCTCTCGAAAAAATGTAGATGTGCGTTTTTTTGCTTTTTCTTAAACCCATTTTTTCAACAATCAGAGCATTTGTTGTTCAGCGCTGGGTTGCTCCGTGTCCGTAAATATGGGTTTCAAAGTTGTGTAATTAATTTAAGAAAAACTAAGTGTCGCATCGAAAAAGTAAAAACAACTTTGGATTCGTCTC
>NC_046665.1:29487935-29500676 GCF_010883055.1 Belonocnema kinseyi | reverse complement strand
AGCATTTGTTGTTTAGCTCTGTGTTGCTCCGTGCCCGTAGATATGGATTTCAAAGTTTTGTAATTATTATAAGAAAAAATAAGTGTCGCAAAGAAAAAGTAAGAACACCTCTAGATTCGTCTCAGAAATATCTCGATGTGCATTTCTTGTTTTTTTGTTTAAACAATTTTTAAACAATTACGCTATTTGTTATTTTTCGGCAATTGTTATAAACAAAGCATGCATTGTATCGAAAAACCAAGTGCACCAATGAATTCCTCTCGAAAAAATCTAGATGTGCATTTTTTTTGCTTTTTCGTAAACCCATTTTTTTAATTAATCAGAGCATTTGTTGTTCAGCGCTGTGTTGCTCCGCGCCCGTAGATATGGATTTCAAAGTTGTATAATTAATATAAGAAAAACTAAGTGTCGCATCGAAAAAGTAAAAACACTTTTTGATTCGTCTCGGAAATATCTCGGTGTGCATTTCTTGTTTTTTTGTTTAAACAATCTTTTAAACAATTACGCTATTTGTTATTTTTCGGCAATTGTCATATACAAAGTATGCATCGGATCGAAAAACCAAGTGCATCAATGCATGCGTCTCGAAAAAATCTGGATATGCATTTTTTTGTTTTTTCGTAAACCCATTTTTTCAACAATCAGAGCATTTGTTGTTTAGCGCTGTGTTGCTCCGTGCCCGTAGATATGGATTTCAAAGTTTTGTAATTAATATAAGAAAAACTAAGTGACGCATAGAAAAAGTAAAAACACCTCTTGATTCGTCTCGGAAATATCTCGATGTGCATTTCTTGTTTTTTTTTGTTTAAACAATTTTTTAAACAATTACGCTATTTTTTATTTTTCGGCGATTGTTTTAAACAAAGTATGCCTCGTATCGGAAAACCAAGTGCATCAATGCATTCCTCTCGAAAAAATCTGGATGTGCATTTTTTTGTTTTTTCGTAAACCCATTTTTTTAACAATCAGAGCATTTGTTGTTTAGCTCTGTGTTACTCCGTGCCCGTAGATGTGGATTTCGAAGTTTTGTAATTATTATAAGAAAAAATAAGTGTGGCAAAGAAAAAGTAAAAACACCTCTTGATTCGTCTCCGAAATATCTCGATGTGCATTTCTTCTTTTTTTTGTTTAAACAATTTTTTAAACAATTGCGCTATTTGTTATTTTTCGGCTATTGTTATAAACAAAGCATGCATTGTATCGAAAAACCAAGTGCACCAATGCATTCTATCTACATGCTCTACATTTTTAAACAATTTTCTATACTATCTACTATGTTCTTAATAGCTAACTTATGGACATTGAAAGGAATGCCAAATTTGTCACCCAGTGCTAAGGTTTCAGCTACTTCATCCGGGATTTCGAATAATTTTGAAGCACTGGAAAAATCTGAGAGACTTTTTAAAGATTTCAAGTAATTTTCAATTGATTACAGTAATTTAATATGAGATTTTAAACGATTTGAAATATTTCAAGTTATTTAAAAAATGTGAAGGAATTTTGAAGACCTTTAAAAAATTTCAAAAGATTTGAAAAGATTTTTTAAGGTTTAAAATATTTGAGAATGTCTTAAAATATGTCAAAAAATTTTCAATTTATTTTTCTAATTTTTTATGAAGTTTCGTTTGATTACAGTAATTTAATATAATATTTTAAAGGATATTATATATCTTAGGATATTGTAATAGATTCTAAGGAATTTTCAGTTGGTTTCAATAATTTAGTATGAGATTTTAAAAGGTTTGAAGTATTTTAGCGTATTTTTTAAATAGCAAGGAATTATCAAGACCTTTGAAAAATTTCAAGAGATTTCAGTTGTTTTTTTTCAATTGATGATTCATCAATTTGATTGAAAAAAATTTCTGCCTTGAAAATTTAACTATTTTCTAGAACGAAATTTTTGTTTTTGCTTTAATTTTTTTTAACTGCAAATTTAACTATTCTATGTTACTATTCCTATTTAACTATGGTTATAAATTAATTTATTGTATAGAACATTAGTCTTAGTGGAAAATAAATTTCTTTTGAGCAAAGTTCAGGTATTTGATTAAAAATGCTTTTTTCAGTATACTATTCACCTTTCTGGATAAAAATTTAACTATTTGTTTAAAAATTAAACTATTTTGTTGAAGACAATTTTTTAAAAATGTTGTTTTAAATTTATGATTAAAAGTTAGTCAACGAGTGATTGATATTACTATAATATTTTATAATTACAATATTAGCATTGATTATATAATTAAAAATTTGTCATAAGGACAACCGCAGGATTTCGCCGGGAGCGAGTGCTAATCTGAAAAATTGCACCCGCTTCCAGCGAAATCGCGGTAAAATTTCAGCCACAACCACGTCTTACAACCGTGAGATAGGTGGTTACAGTCTGTAAAGGAATCAATGCGACGATCCAGCAAAAGCCTCGTGGACCCTAAGAACACGTAGCGACCCAAGGACAGCCGCCTTCTGCATTTTTCCCGCAAGTGTTCTAGCGTATTGTTGATACGCAGGGATGCTTTTTAGGCTATTAGCATGTGAAAACTTGGCACCTTCAAGAGCGTCGATGATAAGGACGATCAGTTTAACAGAATATTCCGGGTACAATCGTTATATATATATATATATATATATTCGGTTCGGTTTTGATTTCTCTAGAATCAAACGGAAGGTCCTATGACAAAGCCACCGAACGCGTCCTCGGGTTGCGGATAGAGGGTCCCTGTATCATGGGTTTCTGCTGAATATGGTTACAAAAATAAATAAGCAGTCGCGGAAAATTGTCCAGGGGTGGTCCGAAGGAATTAACCCCCAAACGGAGGTGTGAAGACCGTGCTGAAAGCTAAATGGCACCTGGGTGAGGTTTCTAGAACGGTGACTCTGGGATACCGAGCGACCTCTCGGAGTTCGTAGCCTTATCCTTGCATGCGGGGCTCTACAAGGATGGACGAACCCCTTTCCCTAGCTTCTCGTGGGAACAACAATGACAACACCAAACATAGTTGTAGTAAGTGCGGTTCAAAGCAACATAACGCGCAGGGCTCCTGGCAATGGGTCGGCCAACAATGCCGACCAATCTAGAGCTGGGGGATCCAATGAAAATGGATTCAATGCGATGGATCGGCGGGATCTCGCGATCTTTGGGTGGACGGAGCGACTAAATCACGATTTGCTAGAGTGCTCCGATGCGAGTGTGACCCCAGAACGGGGTTACATGGCACGGCTGCTTGCTCTGTGGTGCGAGAAACACCCGGAGCTATCGGACTTTTTGCAGCAACGTCTGCGAAACCATGCTAAACTACTCCGAAAAAGGGGCTATGTAAGCGGAACGCCTACTCTACCACAGCTGGAACCAGCCGGCAATCGCGATAAAGAGCCATGCTTTACGATCCGGAAAAACATCAGCTTCAAGGTTTCTCTCAAGCCTAAAGATCTGGCTGAAATGGATGACACGCAGTTCACAGTTATCTTAAATGATAGGATTGTTCGGGCAATTGAACCTGTGTGGCAAGAAATGTATGAACAACGACGCCCAAAGAAAGGCGTAGCGGAATGTCGGGAAAACCTGCTCATCGATAGATGTGTCAGTAAAGATGCAGCATTCTACCAGCGTGACCTATCGATGGCCTGGATTGATTATCGGAAAGCTTTCGATTCGACCTCCCATAGACTTATCATTTGTCTTTTGGAAATCTTAAAGGTTCATCCGCAAATAGTTAGATGCATAGAGAGTATGATGCCGCTTTGTAAAACCAGATTTACTATATCATCTTGAATAAATCGTGTGACAACTAACAAAGTCACCTTTCAGAGAGGTGTCTTTCAGGGCAAAACCATGTGCCCACTCCTCTTTTGCTTTACATTATTGCCACTATCTCTAGCACTTCGCCATTCCGACGGGTACTTGTGCGGCAAACCTGCAGATCGAAAGTACAAGGTCACTCATGTATTTTACATGGACGATCTTAAGATCGCGGTTTATTGGAAGCGAGGAAAACTTAATGGCATCCCTGAAGATCCTGAGCTCGTTGATAGAAGCGCTATATGACACCTTTGCGCTGGAGAGACTTATACATACCTGGGCGTGCCACAGAGCCGCATTCAGATTGTGACATCTATAAAGGATACTCTCCGAAGCAGATACAAATGTCTTATCCGACAGATTTGTTCTTCCGAACTGTCGGCGAGGAACAAACTATCTGCAACGAACATGCTTGCCGTCCCGGTACTACTCTATTCATTTGGAGTAGTTCCATGGACGAAGAGCCAGCTCAAATCTCTTGATATCGGGACAAGAAAGGTTATGCACATGAACAAAAGCATGCATCTTAAGTCTTCCGTTCCGCGACGTTACATCTTACGCCGTCAAGTTGGTCGCGGAATATTGAGTCTTGAATGTCTTCACAACAGGATTATTCTGTGTACAGCACATAGAGTTGCAAATGGAAGAGACCCTCTTCTTAAAATGGTCAGGAATCACGAAGAAGTGGACAAAAGAGCGTTTCTGTACAAAGCAGCGTAGGAGGTTGCTGAAACACTCGCACTGGACTTCAGTATTAGGGGTGAGCAAAATGCATCAAATCTTATCTATCTCGAGTACTCACTCCTGAAAGCCCGGATTAAGAAAGCACAAGAGAAAAACTTTCTTGAACAGCTCCTCGATAAGAGGATGCACGGTATCTTCCACAGAAATGTGAAGAATCAGTCAATGTCTTGTGAGCTAACGTTTGCTTTCCTTAAATCGACCGGATTGAAGTCTGGTACGGAGGGTTTCATTTTTGCATGCCAAGACGGTGTCATTTTCACCTTAACATACCGTCGCCACATTTTGAGCCAAGATGTTCCTGATGGTAGCTGCAGGGCGTGCCATGCACATCCCGAGCATTTAGCTCACATACTATCTAGTTGTCCAACTCACGCGGGGAAGACCTACATTCAAAGGCATAATGCGGCACTAAGAGTTGTTTATTACCATTTCTGTCACTCTTACGGCATTAACCTTCATATCGCTCCTCTAAATACTCCTAGGGAAATCGAGTATATTGTAGAGAATGGGAAATGCCGCATATACTGGAAATTTTTATTCTCGACAATTGTTTCTGTTGCTCACTCGAGGCCTGACATGGTTCTTCTTGATTTCGAGAAGCGAACCATGTTCGTTATCGAATTTTCGGCACCAGCTGACAAAAACGTCATAACCAAGGAGAATGAAAAGAAAGAGATTTATCGATACCTTATAAGGGAGTTGCAACGATTGTACCCGGAATAGTCTGTTAAACTATTCGTCCTTATCATCAACGCTCTTGGAGGTGTCAAGCTTTCACTTGTTAATGGCCTAAAAAGCATCGCTGCGTGTCGAGAATACGTTAAAACACTTGCGGGAAAAATGCAGAAGGCGGTAGTCCTTGGGTCGCTCCATGTTCTAAGGGTGCACGAGGGTTTTGCTGGATCGTCGTATTGATTCCTTTACAGACTGTAACCACCTATCTCACGGTCGTGAGACGTGGTAGTGGATGAAATTTTACCGCGATTTCGCTGGAAGCGGGTGCAATTGTCCAGATTAGCACCCGCTCCCGGCGAAATCCTGCGGTTGTCCTTATGACAAATTTTTAATTATATATATATATATATATATAATAGTACGTATATTATATACACCGGAAAAAATATAACCTCAAAATCGACTTATGCATAAAATTAAGAATCACGCGAAACATAGAAATCGCTAATTTCTTCATTTTATTTCAAATGGGGATCGATATATAAACAGAAGACTATCAAAGTTTTTCGAAGCTTTCAGATCGTCAAGCATCGTGCAGCAGAAAACCTGAGAAAACCGAAGTTCGAGTCGTGCATTTTCGGCTTACACACGAACTTACAGTGGTAATCATGTCCCTTCTGTTTTTTAGCCCCCAAACGGTAGGTATGGTGGGCGTGCTTTTCTACCTCGATCTGGCAGCACTGACGACACCCTAAACCCTAAACGGCAGTTCAACTGGATACGGCAAACCGATCACAGCGGGGAGCTCGTGCCCAGGGACGATCCTCGTGCTCTCCCTACCAATAGGTGCACCTATGTTAGGGGGAGAACCGACGAGAATCGCAAGGAATAGAAGCACCTATACTTGTCATTCTCAAATGTTTCTTGCAGATGAGAATTGACAATCGACAGGAAACCTTGTGTTTGCTGTTTTGCTCGTTACCGGTTTAAACAACACTATCGAGTTTGCAAATGCGTATACGATTTCTGTGGATGCCATTTTTGCCAATATGAAAGCTAACCTACTAGTGTACCTACGGTTACCATTTATCATGGACTTACTGACATGTTACCCACACAACCCGGTAATAAACATTGAAAAAAGAAAAATTAATATTTTCAGATTTCAGCGTAAAAGTGAAGATTATTCTATTCTTTTAAAAGCATGATTTTTCCATCTGTGTAAAATGTCACTATAAGAATAGCATATCACCGGAACAAATTAATTTATGTTTCAATAGTGACCGCCTCATAGTTTTCTATGCCCTAAAAGAGAACGTTTTTTAAATAAATTTAATTCCTTACAATTGTTCCGATAGGCACACCACACAGAGATGTCTTATATTCCGCAAAACTGTTTATGTTTTTATTTTCTTTAATTCCTTTTAATCAGTTGATAAAATATGTATAATAAATTGTTTTAATACCTTCATGTGAAATATAAGTTTTTAAAATGTCATTCTATTCCATTCAAGTCTAATTCTCTAGAGCTAAAATTATTTTAATTCACAAATTTTACATGAATATATTAATACATTTTTTAACATGTTTAAATAAATTATTAATATATAAATAAATATGAATTACAATAGTTTCATAATTTATAAGTTATAAAACAATTAACTAATTAAAAAATAGGTTAAATAAATGCTTTCGTTAAACTTTACGAAGTCGATTGAGAAAAATAGGTTTTGCAATTTTTCTTTTCCCGTTGGGGGATTTTTAGACGGACGAAAAATCGCGTATCCATAGAAATACAAATTCTTAATTCTTTTGAATTAAGCGCTTATTGTCGGGAGCCATCGCTCCGCACTGTATCGTCCGTCAACTCAACCTCTCTTTTCGCGATTACCGTACCTATCGTAGAGGGTAAGGTTCAGGACTTGAATATTGGTCAAAACGATTATTGTCGATTCCCATATTCATACCTTAAAAAGTTCTGTCTTTACTTATAATTTCAGAAATCAGAATAAAGTATCAGGGGATACTATTCTTTCCGCCTCCGGTCAGTATTCTTATCTTAATTTCTCGTGCTTGTTGAGGATCATCGCTCATGCGATCCTTGGAGTCTGTTTTAGTTGTCTCCTTTACATTAAATAAAATAACATTCTTGGATCGCCGTTGCCTCTACTTCATTTCAGATAAGAGGTGCATTTTATTTTTCAGCTTATCTTCCAGTAGTAATTGTCATCTGAAGACGCCTTTAAACTGGATATGTTTACATCCAACCATTTCAGTATAGCACTATCGTCTTCGCTATCGGTATGCGACTTAGATCATTTTGAACAGAGGAAGGCATCCTTCGGCTCCTGGCAACAATGCGGACTTTTGTTGTTTGTTTTAAGCCAGGATGCATCCTTCGCATTATTATTTTTCTTGAGTCCGCGTACGTGGCGACTTTCAGGTTATTTTTACTTTAACACAACACTCATTTCGATATTACAGCATGGCGAGTGGAGTTAAGGGCTAAATAAAATTACGGCACCCAACTGAACTCAGATTTGAAAAATCATCACCAAGTCGTTATATAAGTTATACGTAACACCTTACATTTTCAGCTTTGAATCCTTTTAACTGTCAGTTTGGAGGTTAAGATTCGACAGTGTCTATATAACAGTAACTTTATTTCCTCATGTTTGTGCAATCTAACACTTTTAATCATGTTTTAATAGTTACTGCACTTTATCCTCAAGTTTCTGTCTTCACTCGGCTCTAAACTGATTTATTAGCTAAAAAATGACTGGAGCGGCCACCAAACCACAACGCACGACTTCCATTGCCATTGATATATCCTGGATATTGTATTTGAAACCACCCCTAGTTCTAATTTTAAAACTTTTTGATAATCAGGGTGCATCATGAGGGTTGCAGGAAGTGACGCCAATAGTCAGGAATGCAGTTAGAATTTTTTTGGTGAATTTGCTACTTTGAAAAATTCTAATTTTGAACATCTATCTGGAAATTCTTTTTTAAAACACATTTATGTGTAATTTGAAATTCTGTGGGGGAATAGTGCACCAGGAGGGTTTTCGGAAGTAATGAAAATAGTCAGAAGTCTGATTTAAACAATTTTGGGCAATTTAATACTTTGAAAATCCTCATTTTTGCCAATGATCTGGAAATTGCTCTTGATTCCACCCCTAAGTCTAATTTGAAAATTTTCGGGTAATACTGGTGCATCAGGACGACTGCAGGAAGTGATGCAGGTATTCAGAAGTGTATACAAAATTTTTCACGGATTTCAATACTTTGAAACTTCTCATTTTTGACATTTATCTAGAAATTGCTTTCGAAACCACACCCAGCTTCAATTGAAAAACTTTGTATAACAGAGGTGTACCAGGTAGGTTTTAGAGAGTGATGCCAAGAGTCATAAATACGATAAAAAAATATTTTGGGTAATTTGCTGCTTCTAAAATTATCATTTTCATTATTAATCAGAAAATTTCGTTTGAAGCAACCCATAAGTCTCATTTGAAAACTTGGCTTAGTAGACATTTTAATCAGTAGGGTCGTAAAAAGTAATGACAATAGTCAGAAATAAAATTAAAGATTTTTTGGGTACTTTGGTACTTTGAACATTCTCATTTCTGAAATTTATCTGGACATTCGTTCTGAAACTACACCTAGGTGTAATTATAAAACTTAAGGTAATAGACGTGCATCAGAAAGCCTGTTAAAAGTGATTCTTATAGTCATTATTGCAATTCAAACCATTAAGGGGAACCTTGATGCTTTGAAAAATCTCATTTTTGACAAATTCCTGCGAATTCTTTTTGAAATCACCTCAAGGTCTGATTTGAAATCTTGGCAGTAACATGTGTGCATCAGGAGGGTTGAAGGAAAAGAAGCCAATAATCAGAAATTTAATTAAACATTTGTTGTGACTTTTATGCTTTGAAAATTCGCCTTTGGCATTTATCTCGAAATTCTTTAACACCCCCCCCCCTCTCTTTTCCCGAGCTCTAATTTGAAAACTTGAGGTAAAAGTGGAGATTCAGGAACGTTGTCTGAAGTGATACTCATATACATAAATGCAATAAAAGTTTTTTTGTGCTCTTTGACGTTTCAAAAGTTTTCATTTTTTACATTCCTAGCTCTAGTTTTAAAACTTGGGGTTAATAAAGTTGCATAATAGACCAGTAGGAAGAAATGAAAAACTTATGAATTTTTTTTAAGTCTATTCCAGGTGAGATAACTGTTGGAAAGTATTTGGGCAGGTGCATAGAGCATATTCTGAGTTTTCGCCATTTTCAAAGGCACAGAAAATGCATATGAGCGGATTGTATAATAAAAAATAACAAATTTGACTGTTTTATAAAATGGGTTGGTCGATATAACTCGTAAACGATGCGTTTAATCGGCATACGCTACAGGCGTGAATTTGTTCGGAACAAAAAAAAGAACAAAATTCATGTAGGTTGGATTAAATTTTTTTTTATTTTCATTGAAAAATAAAAGAATAAACGTTGTTTTTTGCGTTAAAATTAGGGTAAACATTAATTATTTTTGGTTGTTAAAAATGAAGTTAGATATTTGAACATATCACGATTAAATAATTTACGAGGCTACACAACAGCAAAAACAAATTTGTGAAGATTCATCTATTTGTTGTCTCATAATGTAATTGTCAATTAAAGCCTAAATATTTTTACAGCAATTTTTAAAATAACGTAGCGACAACCCTAGCAGTCTCACATTGATGAAACTGGTATCAAATTAAGATTTGAAGGGTTTAATTTCATAGTCTGTCGTTTTGCATATATTTTTTTCATTTTTATTAATAATTATAGTGACCTGAAAATTAATTAAATTTTTAAGCTCATAAGCAATTGAATTATCTCGGTTGTTTTTAACGCTAGGAAAATAAAACCGACGGCATTTAATAGCAGACCCGAAGACCTACGTTTACCAAAAAAATAACGTTGCTAGGACCAATATATTTGCAGTTATCGTTACCTGAACGTACCTCTTAATTGCAGGTATGCAATTGTAGGTCTAGCAATAGCAAAAATATGTTATTATGCATTTTTAAACCATCTCTTAGTGGTGAAATAGGAAATTTTTGTATGCGCAATTTATTATAAAAAAAATAAAATGTACAAAAAACGTGACAGATTTTACCTGGACAGGTAAAAATATAGTGCAAAAAACTTGGATCAAAAGTGAAAGCGCTCACTTCAAATCTTTTCAGAAAAAATAAATCGCTCTATCTTCCTGGTTTGTAAACGTAGGAAGCTCCTTCAAAGACTTCGTCCGACTACTTTTTTCCAACTAAACCGATTCTCATGACAAGGTTTAAACATTTTCACAAATGTAATTGTAATAAACAAATTGAAAAACATTGATTAATTTTCTTGCAAAATTCATTACTTATTGATTTTAATAATATTACATGTTAAAATAATCTATTGTTTAAGTCGTTGAATTCTTAAATGAAGCCACTTAAGTACATTTTTAATTAAATTTTTTTTAAAATAATAAGAAAAATAAATAAATAATCGAAAAAATGTGGAAATTTTTCCTTTTCTTACATTTTTAAATGATAAAATGTATTTTCTTTGAAAATATGATTTTATTTGTAATTTGTTGATTACATTTTTCAACCGTAAGATATAAAAATTGATAAATTTATACACCTTTATCTTTTTTTTTTTATTTCACACAAGATGTACAATTGTTCGATGTTAACATTTTCGTCTTGTTGACTATCATCACACGTTTTCCAATTACAGTCACTACAGTATTTAGAACAAGCTATACCTTTCTTAACACAGCCACAAAAGCTCCCCTACAACCTTTTGTGCATTTGCAAGTGATATCCTTTAGTAAGTCATGAGGAACCAAAGGTGCTGTGCTCAATCGAGATTCTAAAATTTTGTCATTTACTTTCTACCCCCAATTAGTTGGCTCGATGTGACTATTAAACAACTTTTGCACCTGATAGTATGCTATGAATGCTTGTTGAGCTGCCGCTTCATTTTTAGGAGTTGATAAAAAGATAACAGAAAGCAAAACAAAATTTTTGTCGTCAGATAAAAATAAATGTAGAATAATTTCTAAAATAAAACTACAACTTGAAGCTGTAGGTTTTCGTACGAATCAAGCTGACGAGGATGCCGACGTGCTTGCTGTTCAAGAAGCTATACAAATCGCAACTTCTGTAAAACCGTCAATCATAATATCAGAAGATATTGACGTATTAGTAATTTTTGCTCAAATTGTACCAAAAGATTCAAACTCAACATGCAAAAGATAGAGCCAACTAATTGGGGGTGGAAGTAAATAAAAAAATTTTAGAACCTGGATCGAGCAGAGCACCTTTGGTTTCTTATGACTTACTGAAGGATATCAGTTGTAAATGCACGAAAGGTTGTACGGAGCTTTTGTGGCTGTGTGAAGAAAGGTATACCTTGTTCTAAGTGCTGTAGCAAAACTTGTGATGATAGTCAACAAGATGAAAATATTAACATCGAAGTCAGTGAACATTTAAATACTGTGGATGTTGATGAAAGGTATGTTCAAACCTAAACGATAGATACAGAATGTGAAGAAGCTGATAAGGACGATGATCTAGACGAATCTGGGTATTGTTTCCCAGATTTAGCATTTTAACACGTTGATAAAGATAACATAGATGCAACATTTGATGAAAATTCTTGGAGATATCAGTTACAACGACAACTTGCTGTCGTGTAGCAAAACAATGAGTTTACAATAACTGCGTATAATGCCCATAATAATAAATCACAATTGTATATGCTGTATGAAATAAAAAAAATATATAAAAGTGTGCACATTTATTAATTTTTATAATTCAGTAATGAGAAATGTAATAAACGGATTATAAATAAAATTATATTTTCAAAAAAATACATTTTTCCTCTAAAAAATGTAAAAATAGGAAAAATTTCAAATTTTTTTCTATTATTTATTTTTCTTATTAATTAGTTTAAAATTTAATTCAAAATGTACTTAAGCGGCTTCATTTAATAATTCAACGACTTAAACAATAGATTATTTTAACATGTAATATTATTTAAATCAATAAGTAATGAATTTTTCAAGGAAAATAACACAGCCACACCAAAAAAATAAGTGTGCGGATCTGGTAACAAGGCACACGTATTCCTATGGATTTCAAAATAATGCCAGTGATGCAAATTTTCACTTCAAAAACATGTCCACAACTGTGAATTATCAACCCTTGCCTGATATCAACTTATTTAACATAACTTTACCCAACAGAACCTGACCTCACCGAACCTGAATTAACAAAAATTTATTGAACTACACGAAAAGCTCTGGAAGCATATTTTCCCCGTAGCAAATGTGTGCCACATCGAATGGTTCAACTCGAGCCTAACCTAGAAATAAATCTAATCTAGCCTAACCTAACCTAACCTCACGAAACACAATTAAACTGATTGTGTGGTCCCATTGTGTTTGCGGTACCGTTTGAATCAGCTTGGGCTTAACCTGCAAAGAGG
>NC_046665.1:29480362-29487835 GCF_010883055.1 Belonocnema kinseyi | reverse complement strand
CAGGTTAGGTGAGGTCAGGTTCTGTTGGGTAAAGTTATGTTAAACAAGTTGATATCAGGCAAGGGTTGATCCTTCACAGTTGTCGACATGTTTTTGAAGTGACAATTTGCATGATTTTTCGTCATTTTTTGAGGTTATGGCTCAACCATGACGTGATGGGTGATTTTTGATACTGAATTTGAATTCAGAGCCCCAAAATCCATAGGAGTACGTGTGTCTTGTTGCCAGATCCGCACACTTATTTTTTTTGTGTAGCTGTGTAATCAATGTTTTTGAATTTGTTTATAACAATTACATTTGTGAAAATGTTTAAACTGTGTCATGAGAATCGGTTTAGTTGGGAAAAAGTAGTCAGACGAAGTCTTTGAAGAAGCTTTCTACGTTTACAAACAAGGAAGATAGAGCGATTTATTTTTTCTGAAGAGATGTGAAGTGAGCGCGTTCAATTTTGATCCAAGTTTTTTGCACTATATGTTTACCGGTCCAGGTACAATCTGTCACGTTTTTTTGTGCATTTTATTTTTTTTTATGATAAACTTCGCATATAAAAATATTTGCGTTTTTACCACTAAGAGATGGTTTAAAAACGCATGATAACATATTTTTGTTATTGCTAGATCTACAATTGCACACTAACAGGTAAGTTCAGGTAACAATAACTGCAAATATATTGGTCCTAGCAATGCTATTTTTTTGGTGAATATAGGTCTTCGGGTCTGCTATTAAATGCGGTCGGATATATTTTCCTAGTGTTAAAAACAACCGAGATCATTTAATTGTTTGTGAGCTTAAAAACTACATTAATTTTTAATTTGCTATAATTATTAATAAAAATGAAAACAATATATCCAAAACGTCAGGCTATAAAAGTAAATCCTTCAAACTTTCATTTGATACCATTTTCATTAATGTGAGACTACTAGTTTTGCCAGTATACTTTATTGAAAATTTTTGTAAAAATATTTAGGCCTTAATGAACAATTATATTGTGAGACAACAAATAGATGAATCTTCAGCAATTTTTTGTGCTGTTGTATAGCATCGTAAAGTATATAATCATGATATGTTCAAATGTCTAACTTCATTCTTAACAACCAAAAATAATTTTTTTCAACTCTTATTTCAGCGCAAAACACAACGTTTATTCGTTTATTTTTCTATGGAAATAAAAAAATTTTAATTCTATATACATCAATTTTGTTTATTTTTTTGTTTTACATTTATCAGCAAATTCTTTTTGAAAGCACCCCCTGATATAATTTGACAAGTGATGGATAATAGAAGTGTATCAATGGGGTTGTTGGAAATGATGCTTATAGTCATAAGTACAATTTACAATTTTTTGGTGAGGCTTTGAAAATTCTCATTTTTGACATTTGCCTTAAAATGTACTAGGTGTGGAGTCTGTAAAATTGTCACAGACTGTCAACATTTGGCTGCCTACTTTCCTCTCCTAAAATTATGACATCCTGTATGGAAGCTTCCTATCAGGAAGCTTGTCGAAAGTGACGCCAACAGTCATAAATGCAATTCAAAGTACTTTGATAAACTTGTAATATGGGTTGATCAGGAGGGCCATGGGAATAGGATCAAATATTCACAAATGCATTTGGAAATTTTGTAACTTTGATGCTTTGAAAATTCTCCTCTTGACATTTATCTAGAAATTCTGTTTACACCACCCCCAGCTCTAATGTGGATATTTTGGATGAAAGTGGTGTATCAGTAAGGTTCTATAATCTGACAACAATATTCATAAATGCAATTTCAAGTATTTTAGGGACTTTGATGATTCGAAAATTTTCAGTCCTGATATTTTTCTGGAAATTCGTTTTTACACCGCTCCAAGAACTAATTCAAAAACTTGGGGATAATAGGGACGCATTAGAAGGGTTTGCAGTAGCAATGAAAATAGTCATAAATGCAATTTAAACTTTTTTGGAGACCTTGATGCTTTAAACTGCTAACTTTTGACATCGACCTTGATATTTTTTTTAAAATCACCTCTAGGTCTAATTTGAAAACAACGGGTGTAAAATAGGTGCTTCAGGATGGTTGTCCAAAGTGACGCTAATAGTCAGAAATGCATTAAATATGTGGTTGGAAGCACTAATGCTTTGAAA
This sequence comes from Belonocnema kinseyi, assembly GCF_010883055.1. Classification (NCBI taxonomy): domain Eukaryota; kingdom Metazoa; phylum Arthropoda; class Insecta; order Hymenoptera; family Cynipidae; genus Belonocnema; species Belonocnema kinseyi. The sequence continues at coordinate 29,485,712 of NC_046665.1, read as the reverse complement.
TTTCTCCTTCTTGCCATTACCTGGAATTTATTTGGAAACACACCTAGGTCTAATTTGAAAACTTGGTGGTAATATAAGTGAATCAGCAGGGTTTGTCGAAATGATGCCAATAGTCAGAAATACAATTAAAAATGTTGTGTACACTATGGTACTTTAAAGTTTTTCATTTTTTACATTTACCTAGAAATTCTTCTTGAAACCATCCCTGGGTATAATTTGAAAATTTGGGGATAATTGGGTTAATTAAGATGGTTTCAGGAAGTAATGCTAATAGTCAGAAAATCATTTACAATTTTTTGGATTTTAATACTTTAAAAATTCTTATTTTTATCATTTACTTCGAAATTCTATTTTAAACCAAACCCATGTGTAATTTGAAAACTTCTGGATAATAGGGGTAAACTGGGATGATTTTAGAAAGGGATACCAATAGTCATAAATTCAATATAAACTTTTTGGATACCTTTATTCTTTCAAATTTCTTATTTCTGACATTTGCTTAGAAATTCTGTATGATATCCCCTCTAGGTCTAAATTGAAACCTTTGGAATAATATGGGAATATCAGAAGACCTGCATGAATTGATGCTCATCGTTAGAAATGCAAATAAAAATGTTTTCGCGACACTGAAGCACTGCAAATCCACATTTTTGACATTTTCTGAAATTTCTTTCAGAAGCAAACCCCAAGCTTGATTTTAATGTGTCTAGATAACAGCGGTACATCATAATGGTTGTTGGAAGTGTTACGAATGGTAATAAATTTAATAATAATTTTTTTGAGGACTTTCATACATAAAAAGAATCCCCTTTTGTGACATTTACCTAGAAATATCTTTTTGAAATCACCCCTAGATCTATTTTCGAAACTTTTGGAATATAGGGCTGCATTAGAAGAGTTTTCGAAAGTGAACTAAATTGTCTTCTTTATTTGTAATGTGTGGCCTAAGGGTTACTTCTACATTAATCTAGCGCAATTTTACTGTCGGAAGAGTTAGCGAGTGATCGAAGCGATCTTTACCACATTCTTTTGCCAGCTTCTCTTATCTTCCATTCTTCTTCTATTTCCATTTCATACATGCTCTTCCCATGTTCCCTCCTTCCATTCACACATTCTGCACTTTCTGTTCTTTATCTTTTCCTGATACATCCCTTCCCTTACCTCGTTTTTTAATATAAATCTTGCTATAATGGTTCATATTTTCTTTCTTCATGCTTTTTCTAATACTTTGGTACTTTTTCCTTTTTGATCATCTTATACCATTCATTATGTTTTGATTCCTCAATCATTTTATTCTATTGATTGTCTTTCCCTGCCCCTTCCCTCTAATTCATCATAGCTTACTACATTTCCTTCTCCTATATATCTTTCACTAAAAAAACTCCTTTCTTACTTCTTCCCATCTTGTTAGTTGTATTGCTCTTTCTCTTCTTTCTTCTACTTCCTTCAAACACTTTTTCGCTAACGCCCCTCCCTTTCCCTCCTTTAACTTCGTCTCAACTTGCCATTGTCTCTTACCCGCTCTAGTATTGAAATGATCGCTTTCTCCCCCATAGCTCTTTTATTTATCAGGTAATTCAGAATACATATGTTGTCCATCATCCCCTTTTCTTTTCTAAAGCCTGTCTGATTCAGTGTCTATCTTTCTTCCTAAACTTCTTTCTTTAATCAATCCAACAAAACAGTTACATACACTTTTATACAATGTTAGAATCAGCGTCACACCTCTATAATCCTGAACCTCCTCCCCTTTGCCTTTCTTTACTATGAGTACCACTACTTTATCTTTTCATAAATCTGACCACCCCTCTCCTCTCCATACCCTATTACACATTATCCATGTCCTTTGTTCCTTTGTCATTTAGTTCCGTCCCCTATATTTCCAGTCTTCATTTGGAATCTTATCTATACCAGGTGCCTTTCCATTCTTAATTATTCTCAAAACCTTGACTATTTATTTCCTCGATACGTCATCCTCCTCATCTCTTTTCCTGCCATATTTTCATCCTTTCCTAACTTTTTTCTATACTAATTCTAGCAAATACATAACATGCTTTTTCATTCTACCATTTCCATATCCTGGTTTGCTCTTTTTTTTTCTTTATCTATTTACTAACTTCCAGACCGCTTCTTCCGCCCTTGTTTTCTCCCTCTCGTCCTTAAATCTTTTATTCTCTTCCTCTTTCTTTTGATCACCCAACTCAGTATACTCTCTCGTTTTTCTTTTATATTCTTCTCCACTACTTCTTTCTATTTTATATTTTCTTAATTCCTGTCTGACCCCTTCTTTCCCTCTTTACATTCCTTATTCCATCCACCTCTATTCCCTTCTTTACTAACATCTTGTTTGCTTGTGCACTCTAATCCTATTTTTATTTCTCTTATCCTTTTTTCCATTTCCTCGTCCATATTTCCCTTTCCCATTTTAATATTTCTGACCTTATATCTAAACTGTTCTTTTCCCTCCACTGGCCAATCCCCCTTTCGTGCGATTTTAACCTTTGCTTACTTTTTATTCATATTGCTATTACTTTTTCTCTCTCTAATGTCACTATTAAGGGAAAGTGATGCGAATCAATATAAGTTCCTAATTCTAGTTCATTGACCTTCTCTCCTATTTTATGATCCAATATCACAGAGTTAATAACTCTTCCCCTTTCTCCTCCAGAGCGTTTATATTCTACTTATCTTTCTTTCTCTACCTCTTGTTCTCGCATTGAAATTTCCACCTATTATGAGGTTAACCTCTCCTTATTATCTTCTATCATTTCTTCACCTCCTCTGTTTTCTCCTGCATATCAACTTTTGACTAAACCTCTACTATCTTCAGGTTCTCCCCTTGTATTATTAAGCCTTCTTTTTCTTCTTTCCTCTCTTTCGTGTCCTTCTGTTATACATTCGTTCCTCACTTCTATTCACATTCCTTCTGATGCTCTGCCTTTTCTATTCTTCCTCTTTGCATTTTTAATTTACTACTTGTAACCTGTTGGTAAACTTCCCCTAACTTTTTCTCATCCCTTTGCAAATAGCCACGTATCCATCATTACTACTAAATCCGACTATGTCAAATTTCTTATAAACTCCGTATCCTTTCTCTCCATTCCTGCTGTATTCCAGTAACATATCCTCTATTCTTTCATAGATTCGTTTCTCGTCTCTTCTTGCTTCTTACTATTTCTTATTTTACTATCTCCTATTCCTTTCTCTCTTAGCTTCACGGCACCTCATTTCTTACTATCTAGTCCCTATTTTGTCCAATACCACCATACTCCGTCTAGCTGTATTCTGCTATACCCACGCTTTTTTCCCCTTACTTCTTTCCTCTTCCACTATTTTCCTTAACTTATACTGCATATTCCTTTCTACTCATGTCAAATCGTCCTCTATTCTCTCTGGCCTTCCATATAACAACCTCATCTTTGTCATCAGTTCCCTCTTATGTTTCCATTTCTTCAGTTTTACTAATATAATTTAGAATTTCAGGTATTTAAATGATATTAATATAAAATTTAAAATCCTATTTAACGTCCAATAATCAAGTTAATATGAAGAATTCCTAACAATAAAACCAAGAATCGAACGATCAAATTTGGACAAACACCACAAAATGTTCCCATTGCAATCTGAAAAAGACAAAAAACTTCTTTCTTCCAAAAAATAAAAGAAAAAAAATTTCATTTTTTCTGGCCAGAAATAAAAAAGAGGAAAGAAAAACGAGAAGGCAACCAAACAAATCCCCTTTATATAGTATAATTTACAATAGTATAATTACAATAGTAGGGGAGCGCCTGAGTCGAAGTTTCGTCGTCAGTTTCAACTTCTTTAAACGTAAGCGTTATTCAGTGTAGGGTGAAAATACTAAAAACCGTAGTTTCGACTTCTTTCCCCTTCAACGCCGCAAACTGACAAAGTTGATCTTACTGATTTAACCTTCATTTTAACTTCAGACCATGTTGTCCCATTTCACCTTCTCTTTCAACGTGATGATTGTTTTCAGGAGAGTTACTCAATTGTAACAAATTTAATTTTCAATAGACCCTTCACCCACCTGAGAACAGGGCTAAAGTGAAGTATAGATAAATTAGAGAGCATAATATACTTTTTTAAGTGCGGACTTCTGATTTTGACTTCAGGTATGTAGGCAGTCAATGAATTATTTCATTTCACAAATCATTCTTTGCACCCTTTTAAAAAAATTTGTTTTTCATCTGTCTGTTTACAGATTTTTTATGCTAGTTTTATGCAAGTAGTTTTATACAAGTATTGACCTAACCATTCCGATGGGTACTTGTGCAGCAATCCTGCAGATCGAAAGTACAAGGTTACTCATGTATTATACATGGACGATCTTATGATCTATGCTAAAAACAAAGAGCAACTACATCTAGCTCTAGGGATTGCCGAACGTTATACTAAGGAAACAGGAATGGAATTCGGGTTAGCTAAATGCGCCAAGGTTTATTCGAAGCGAGGAAAACTTAATGGCATCCCTGAAGATCCTGAGCTCGCTGATAGAAGCGCTATACGACACCGTTGCGCTGGAAAAACTTATACATACCTGGGCGTGCCACAGAGCCGCATTCAGGATGTGACATCTATAAAGGATACTCTCCGAAGCAGATACAAACGTCTCATCCGACAGATTTGGTCTTCCGAACTGTCAGCGAGGAACAAAGTATCTCTAAACGAACATGCTTACCGTCCCGGTAGTACTCTATTCATTTGGAGTAGTTCCATGGACGAAGAACGAGCTCAGATCCCTTGATATTGGGACAAGAAAGGTTATGCACATGAACAAAAGCATGCATGTTAAGCCTTCCGTTCCAGGACTGTACATCTCACGCCGTCAAGGTGGTCGCGGAATATTGAGCCTTGAATGTCTTCATAACAGGATTATTCTGGGTACAGCACATAGAGTTGCAAATGGAAGAGACACTCTTCTTAAAATGGTCAGGACTCACGAAGAAGTGGGCAAAGGAGCGTTTCTGTACAAAGCAGCGGAGGAGGCTACTGAAACATTCGGACTTGACTTCAGTATTAGGGGTGAGCAAAATGCATCAAATCTGATCTATCTCGAGTACTCACTCCTGAAAGCCCGGATTAAGAAAGCACAAGAGAAAAACTTTCGTGAACAGCTCCTCGCCACATTTTGAGCCAAGACATTCCTGATGATAGCTGCAGGGCGTGCCATGCACATCCCGAGCGTTTAGCTCACATACTATCTAGTTGTCCAAATCACGCGGGAAATACCTACATTCAAAGGCACAATGCGGCACTAAGAGTGCTTTATTACCATCTCTGTCACTCTTACGGCATTAACCTTAATATCGCTCCTCTAAATGCTCCTAGG
>NC_046665.1:29464127-29480262 GCF_010883055.1 Belonocnema kinseyi | reverse complement strand
GTATCGAGACCTTATAAGGGAGTTGCAACGATTGTACCCGGAATATTCTGTTAAACTAATCGTCCTTATCATCGGCGCTCTTGGAGGTGCCAATCTTTCACTTGCTAATAGCCTAAAAACCATCCCTGCGTGTCAACAATATGCTAGAACACTTGCGGGAAACATGCAGAAAGCGGTATTCCTTGGGTCGCTCTGTGTTCTTAGGGTGCACGAGGCTTTGGCTGGATCATCGTATTGATTCCTTTACAGACTGTAACCACCTATCTCATGGTCGTGAGACGTCGTTGTGGCTGAAATTTTACAGCGATTTCTCTGGGAGCGGGTGCAATTTTCCAGATTGGCACCCGCTCTCGGCGAGGTCCTGCGGTTGTCCTCATAACAAATTAAAAAAAAAAATATATATATATATATAAAGTTCTAAGCCTTTTACTGAGAAGCAAATCCGCAACCATTTACCCCATAACCCACCCTCTCGGGGCGGTAGGTGAGGGGATAACTTTAGAACTTAAAATTGAAACCGACGTTTTTTATTGCAGATTCAGATTCTCCGTTAAAAAATAAATAATATTTTACTTGAAAAAATGTTTTCGATTCACGCCAGACGGCGATGAATTTGCAAAAAATAACATTGTTGACTGGTCAAGGCATTCGGTTTCAAACGAAAGTAAAACTAAGCTTCTTATTTCTTTATTTTATTTGTACAAAACAAAAAGAGATAAGAAGACTTTAAATTAATTTCATCAAAATTTTTGATTTATTTTTGAATAACACCAGGTACAGAATTTGGAATGCGGAAGCCGCACCTACATTCCACCCCCGGTGACCCAACCCTCGGTTGCGCGAATTGAAAAAAATGTTCCATAAAAGTATAGGTATTTTGTAATGAAGAATTTGCATGGGTGTTTCTTGAGATATTTTAATGTGACAAGAGGAAAAGAACACCCTGCTTTCATGTGGGTGTGTGTCTGTCTTTCTGTGCGTGTGTGTGTGTGTCTATTAAGTTCTAGGCCTTTTATTGTCACCTAAAGCTAATATGTTAAGACAATACTTGTCTAAAAGTACTGCAATCATGAGAATATTCGTACTTTTCTAAATTGTTAATTATAGCATTTGAAAATTTTTTAAATAAAAACATAAATATATTTTAAAAAATAAAAGAACAGCTAGTTGGAAGAGAAGATGAAATGGGATAACATGGTTTGAAGTTAAAATGAAGGTTGAATTAGTAAGATCAACTTTGTCAGTTTGCGGCGTTAAAGTGAAAGAAGTCGAAACTACGGTTTTCAATAGTTTCACCTTGCGTTGAATAACGCTTACGCTTTAAAAAGTTGAAACTGATGACCAAACTTCGATTTACTTCATAAGGGCGATAAATGTCTGTGTTTCATTATCTATTTTAGTAGGATGGAATATCCCCGTGCTGCCGCGCCGGAGACTCGTGTTCGATTCCCCCCAGCTTTATATTTTAATCGCATTTTTCTGTTTCAGCTTGTAATATAGTATTGCGGAATGTATATAATAATATATAAAATGTAATCATGTGTACTGTACAATATAATTTAAATAAATATAATAGTTCGAAACAGTTCAAAATCCCATAATAAATCTGCATTCATGTCGTATGCTTATGAAACGGATACGTGTGTTCTAACCTTCAACGCGACGCGGCGCAAGTTATGTTTTTTTTCGTCTGCTAATCTAACTGTACCAATTTTGAACAAAGTCGCTTACTAAATTAATGCACCGGTCTCTCTCGACGTCACTATAGTCCTTTGCAAATATTTTAATCTTCTGCAGTTATTAATGCAAGAAATCTAGAATTTTCTTTTACCGAAATTAGTAAGTGGCATTACTAACATTAAGTACATTACTTGCTGCTTTACTAGTTACTGCTCGAAGTTGTTAACATTACAAAAGTTCATATATGTCACTCCATTGAAAAATAAAAAAAATAAAATCTAGTCTGATTTTGAGCAAATATTGCAGCAAAAGGTTTCTCCGTATATTCCTTAATGATTGCGTAAATCGCAGAAATGAAGATGAGACCACAATAACGTTTCACCTTCATTTTGGCTGAAAAACTTGTCAAAACGGCAATAACTACAGCTTTTGAAGTCGAAATTAAGGCGAAAATACATTAGCTGACATTGAGACTTTAACTTCATTTTATCTTCTTTCACCTTCATTGATGAAAGTGACAGATGTTGAAAGTGACGACGAAACTTTGACTCGAGCGACGGTTAATGTGGCGCACCCTCATTTACAGAAATTGATTGATTTATAGCGAGAGGTATTTACTGTACTGTATTTTTTATGTGAACTTTTTTGTATAGTAAAAAAATTTCCTCAGTAAAGCTAATCACTCAATTCTTATTGTAAAAAGTTATTTTTGGTTGTTGTGTGTGTATTTCTAAAGTGACCAAAAAGTAGTGGAAAAATACAGTAGCATTTTTCCGGATTACAAAAAAAATAATATATAACGTTCAAGTTGCACACAATTTATAAGTAATTATTTGAACCCATCATTTATCCGAAAATAATTTCATCGAACTCCGTAAACAACTTTTACTTCCCTTTCCGAAATTGCACTAAGAGCGCGCCACATTAGCCAACCTGGAAGGATAACTTGGCGCAGGTGCACTTTTGGTGAAACTTGATAATTAACTAGTTTAATAGATGTAAATTCAATAATAATCATACGCATAGGATAGATAAGATATTGATTTACGTGCTCTATATTATTTGACAACAGTTTACAATATATTTAACTTTTAACGGAGCTTTTTATAACATGTGCGCCACATTACCCCCCGCTGCCCTATAATCACAAGAATATAATTTGTTCTCCTCTTCGCGTTTTCTTTCCTAAACTTGGCATTTCCTCAATCTCTACTTTAGAATCTATTTCTTTCTACCCATGTCAAATCGTCCTCTATTCTCTTAGGGCTTCCATATAACAACCTCTTCTTTGTGATCACTTCCCTCTTATGTTTCCGTTTCTTTAGTTTGAATAGTATTATTTTTTCTCCTCTTTGCGTTTTCTTTCCTATACTTGGCATTTCCTTAATCTCGACTTTAGAATCTATCTTTTTTAGCAACGCTAATTTAAATTTAAACTTGATCATAGGCGTTCATCAGGAGATACCTTAAGATTGACGTTAATTGTCATAAATTCAATGAAAGTTTTTTGAGAATTGAATAGTTTTAATATTCTCATGTTTGATATTTATCCATACATTCTTTTTGAAACCACCCGTTAGTTATAATTTAAAAACTTTAGATAATAGGGGTGAATCAGGAGTGTTCTCGAAAGCGAGGCCAACAGTCATTAATGCCATACATTATTTTAATATTCTGACACTTAGAAAATTTTCATTTTTCACATATATCTGGAAATTATTTTTGTAAGAAACCTCGGGTTCAATATGAAAACTTTTGGATAATATGGGTTCGCCAGAAGGATTGTCGTAAGTAATACCAATTGTCAAAAATACAATTAAAAATGATTTGGGCTCTTTGGCGCTTTGAAAATTCTCGTTTTTGAGATTTATCTGGAAATTCTTTTTGAAGCCACCCCCAGGTTTGATTTAAAAACTTTTGGATAATTTTGTTTTACCATCAACACTGAGAAAACTATATCGCACAAATTACAATATATGTCGTAATTCCTGCGCTATATATCGTAATTATCGCATTATAATAGCGCAAAATCATGATATCGGAGATGGCAAGTTTTTACATTATATACCGCATAATTGTGCAACCTATAACGTAAGAAATGGGGATTCACATCCGTCAGTTACATTTTGCGCTTTTGCTAAATTATATTGAGTAAGTTCTAATTCGCCTACAATAATGTGATTTATTTCGGAGGAAATATATCAGTAAGTACGTATTTTTTTGTGTTTTATGTCGTTGATTCTACATGTTTTACTGAAATTTGCTCACTTCAGCGCGACGCAGTCGACGAGTTCAGAATTATTTTCCTAACCTCAGTGAAACTTTCGCCGAAATATGTTTAATCATTAACAGTTGCAGGTCTTACCTGCAGCAAATTTTTAGTTATCTCTGTGATTGTTTTAAATCTAGAGTCTTGATTTATAGCTCGAACTGACTCATACTCTGCCTTTTTCCCATTTCTGCTAAGGACTCCGTAGCAGACTACAGCAACAAACTTTAACTTCATTTTTGTCTATGATATTAGTGTATTATAATATCGTAGAAAGCTCCGGGACCCGATTGTACGTTATCATATTGCGCTTTCTTGCAATATAGAGGTTTTGCGATATCATTGTGCATCAAGAGATTTTTGGAAGTATGCAGGTAGTCATTATTGCAATTAAAATGTTTTTGGTGCCTTTGTTAGTTTTAAAATTCTCATTTTTGACATTAACCTGGACTTATCTTTTCCAAAAAGCTCCAAGTTCTAATTTAAAAACTTGGGGGTAAAAAGGTTGCAGCAAAAGGGTTGTCGAAAGTGATTCCAGTATTCATAAATGGATTTCAAATTTTTTGGGGAATTTGATACTTTGCAAATTCTCGTTTCTAACATTTATATTACAATTCTCTTTGAAACCAACTCTAGGTCTTATTTGAACACGTGGAGGTAATAGGGCTGTTTTCGGAGTTTGTCTGAAGTGATGCCGATAGTCATGAATGCAATAACAATTTTTTGGAGACTGATACTTTGAACATTTTTATTTTTGACATTTATCTGGAAATCCTTTGTAAACCACACCTAGGATTAATGTTAAAACTCGACTGTAACAGGAGTCTATCAAGAAGAATTTCAGAAGTGATGCCAACAGTCAGAAATACAATACAATTTTTTTTCTGAAATTCCATAGTTTTAAAATTCTCATTTTCGACATTTATTTGTAAGTTGTTTTTGAAACCACCCCTCAGTCTAATTCAAAAACTTGGCGTGATAGGGGTGCATCGGAAAGATCGTCGAAAGTAATTCCAATAGTCAGAAATGCACTTAATCATTTTCTGCAGACTTTATTACTTTCAGAATTCTTATGATTCACATTTATCGAGAATTTTTTTTAAAACCACACCTAGTTCTCATTCGTCAATGCTTAGATAGTAGAGATGCATCAAAAGGTTTTTCGGGAGTAATCCGCATATTCAGAAATGCAATAAAAAATTGTTTGGGGAACCTGATACTTTTTACATTTTTATTTTTACATTTATCTGTAGATTCTTTTTGAAACGACGACCAAGTCTAACTTTAAAACTTCTGAATGTTAGGAGTGTACCAGAAGCGTTGTCGAAAGTGACGGCAATAGTCATAAATGCAATTTCAACTTCTTTTGGGACCCTTATGTTTTAAAAATTTTCATTTTTGACATGTAATAGGGTTGCATCAGAAAGGCTTTCGGAAGTGATGCCCTTAGACAGAAATTCAATAAAAAAGCGTGACGCTAAAATAGGCTGTTTTTAGCCTATTTTTGGACGTCGCTGGCGACCTGGGGGAAAAATAGAAAAATATTTTACCGGTATCAAAATACTAATAATTGAAAACCAAAGTGAGCATCGCTTTTCGTTTATTATAAATTGCAAAAAATTACCCCTATTTAGGAGTTGAGAATACGCTAAAAATTAAAAAATAGGAATTACCGCTAGTTATAAAATCATTTTTCATTGTATTTTTCTAACATAAACCTTGCAAAAGCAAAATTAATTATTTTCTTGATCGGCACGGAGTTGATATGAAACATGATTTCATAATAAGTGGTATTTTCTATTGTCACATTTTATGGGGTCTTCTCAACCCCTAAATAGGGCTAATTTTTTGGAATTTCAATAAAAAAAAATCAAAAGTGTTGCTCCTTTTGGTCTTCAGTGACAAGTGATTTTATATCTGTAAAATGATTTTATTTTTTTGCCCCAGGTCGCTAGGGAGTTCGAAAAAATAGGCTAAATTTGGTGTCACTCTTTGGTGTGGACTTTCATGCTTTGAAAATTTTCATTTTTGATATTTAGCTGGAAATTGTTTTTAAGACCACCCCTAGGTCTAATTTTAAAACTGGCAGTTAATAGTGGTTCATCAGGTGAATTATGGTAACTTATGCAGATAGTCAGAATTGCATTTTAAATTTTTCTTGGATTTCTATACTCTGAAAATTTTCGTTTTGGACATTTACCTGAAAATTATTTTTGAAATAATACTAGCACTGACTTAAACTGAACTTTATAAACTTACTGACTTTATAAACTGAATTTGCTAATTTCCAATGTTTTTTATGATTTACACTTTACACATAAGGTCTACTGAGCAGCGTTACCGTTTTTTAACTTCTAAATTATGTATATAATTATGTATGTGTTTGTGTATGTGTGTGAGTGTGAAGTGCGCCGAAAAAGGGGGCTTACTCTAAAAAAGTTGAAATCAAGGTTTTTACACATTTCGATAGTTTTTGATCTGCTCTTCTTAAGGGCATGTGATACTTACAGTTTCCCCGGCTTTTTTCCACAAAAATTAAAATTGGTAATAACTGGATTCGGAGATGCTATAAAATATCATAACGGACATCCCCGGACTCTTTTTTGAGGGATAATAACAAAAAAATTTATTGTGCTAAATAAAAATTGTATGCATATGCATTATTTTGAGGTTACGTCGTTTTTCATCTCTGCCTTTCGGATAATCTGGAAATTATTTATGAAATAAACTTTTTTGATTGCCTGCAAACAAGGTTAGTTCCGGGAGATTAGTTACTATGTTTATTTGTAAGTCCAAAGTTTTCGTCCAAAAATATTGTGTAGTTTGGAAACAACGCTCGGGTGAATTGTAACACACATAACCTCGAAATATACACGCACGTTGTTAGCAATATAAAAATTTTTTAAATAAAACAGTATGTGGGGACGTCCCTTAGCATGTTCGCTATCATTTCCCAGATTTTGAATTCAAAATATTTCTCATCCTAGGAAAAAACCGGGGGGAATCTAACACTGAAAAAATCGATACTATTTCCTAAGCGCTATGTAAATTAATCACATTTTGTTAAATTAAAACTTTTTTGAATTAACCCACATAACAAGTGTGCCGGAACGTTCGTTAGCATGTTCGCTACCATTTCCCAAATTTTTAAGATAAAATATTTATTATTCTAGAAAAAAAGCTGGGGGAACCTAAGACTGGTAAAATAAACAATTTTCTAAGTATCACATGCCCTTAATGAAACCATTGGGAAAAAAATCTTAGCGTTATTATTGCTAATAATAGAGTTGTTAGGTACTCGAGAAATCGGGCTTTGGCTCCAGAGCTCAAGATTCCGTAAAACACCTCCCACCACTCACCACCCCATCTACACGTATCATCTATACCCCGTCCGTGAGCCGCGCCTACGACTTATCTCTTTCCATACCTTCAAAGTGAATTTCGAGGCTAACAATTTTTCAGGGTAGGATTTTTCCCAAAAAGTGACTCAGATGTTGTATTAAAAACACAAAAATACATTTTTTTCTAGTAAAATGTGTATCCGAGGGTTTTCAGGGTCTAGAAATCCATTTTTGGCATTTATTTTTGAGTACCACTAGAGGGCGCTTCCGTGCATTATTTAGATTTTATCGCCTTTTTGGGGAAAATTGATGAAATTGCTGCGAAAATTGACGAATATTTGACTTTCTTAAGATGGAATCACAAATTTTAAACAGCCCATAATGATCACAGTTGAAAATTAGTTTGAAAACTAGTTGAATTTTTCCATTTGAATTTCATATGTTTTTATCGCCTAATTTTAATGTGTGAAGAAGAAAAAATAAAGTTAAATAAGGATAAAATATGCTTTGTTCATATAGCTAGTAAACGAAGAAAAAATAGAATTTTTAGTTTTAAATTGAATATAATAGATATAGGTCGTGCATGGGAACCCCCCTCGTAATGTTCAACGCTGATCATTTTGGACTGTTTAAAATTTGTAATTGCATTGTGAGAAAGTCAAACATTCATCAATTTTTGCAACAATTTCGTCCATTTCCCCCAAAAAAGGCGATAAAATGCAAAAACAATGTACTGAAGCGTTCTCTGGCAACACTCAAAAATTATAATAAAAGCCAAAAATGTATTCCTCGACCGCGAAAAGCCCTCGGATACACATTTGGATAGAAAAAAAATGTTTTTTTTTGTCTTTTTCATACAACATCTGAGTCACTTTTTGGAAAAAAACCTACATTGAAAAACTCGGAGGCTTGAAATATATATATGTGTATATATATATATATATATATATATATAGTCAAAAATGCAATTTAAAATTTTTTTTGGGCTTGCATCTTTTAAAAATTTTAATTTTTAACATTTATCTAGAAAACCTTCTTGAAACCGCCCCTAGGTATAATCTAAAAACTTGCGGATAATACTAGTAACTCAGGAAGGTTGTATGAAGTAATGACAATGGTCGGAAAGGCAAATTAAAATTTTTTGGGGATTTTGTTACTTTTAAAATTCTAATTTTTGGCATTTATCTGCAAATTCTTTGGAAGCCACGCTCAGGTGGTTTGAATTTCAATGATGAGAGCTACAATTTTACCAAATTTGATCAAAATCGACTGGGAAGCATTTTGTGTAAATTTTGTGCCCGCCCGTTTGTAAAATCCTTTGTTAAAATGAAAGTTTAGTGTCATTTCCCAGTTTTCATCGGTTTCGTGATCCATTTACCACCGTGAAATAATTTAATTTTCAAGATTTACAATATGAAAAGTAAATATATGTCAATTTAGAAATTTGAACGTTTTTGCATAAAGTTTACAAATCCACTGCCTTGGAAATAATCTCAATACGCAGAATTTCATTGCCTATTAACGTTACTTACGTGTATTTTAGTTCAGTACGTGAAATATGCCAGCTGTTGATAATAATAATCATAAACATGAATAAATAATCAAGCTATTATTTACGAAGAATGGCATTCCTAGAATTTTATTAATATGAACCATAAAATTCCCATTCTCATCAATCATTTTACCAGAGTGGAAAATTATCTGTTTGCCATCCCGAAGACCCGTATATAAATCGGAATAGTTTTTTATATCAGTGCTGATGGTGACAATCTGTGTCTGCTCACATTTATTTTTGAATCAAACGATAAAAGTTTCACTCAAAATCTTACACAAATATTTCTCAAACGGTAAAAAAAAGAGCCCAAGAGCACTTCGAGGGCCGCTACACATGAATACAGTTAGACACTTAATAGACCAGTAACAGTCATACTGATTTCGGATATCCGCAGTCTCCATTCTACAACGCTCTTTTCACGGTTGAGGATCTCATCGAGACTAGTTTCATGTCATCGTGTTATCATTAAAAGTGACAGCTGCAACGTGCGCTTCTAAAATACGAATTGATCACTCAGGAAAATACGGCATTTGTAACTCCTTGAATGTTATAGACTACTGCAAATGGCATTTTGGACGGAACCGATATTCACAGAACTGTAAGTCCGTTACGGCCTCCATGTAAAGTAAGCGAGAGAATTCACGTTCAAGATTAAGGCCTGCTTGGGTACGCACCACATGTGGAATCATTATCGTACGTACCCGCCCAATAAAAAGTTTTGAAATTTTATATATCGACATTAGAGAGTTTATAGATTTTAAATTAACAAAGAAAAAAAGTCAAGGTCAAACTCAAAATAATTACAATACCCTTAAAAATTAAACTGCATCCTAAAGAAGAATCGTTTCCTAGGCCAGTGACTTAATAAATTTTCTATTTATAGCTGCGTTTTACATAGGGGTGCGGAAAAACATAAAAAATTGATTATTCATCCACTTCTCTTCTTGAAATCGATAGTTGGGTGCACTGTAACAGTTGTGGACTGGGTACCCAGGTACGCGGCCGGGGATCCAATCAGTGTTGGGTAAGTTACTTTCTTTTAGTAACTAGTTAAAGTTACGTTACATAACGAAGAAAAGTAACTGCTTACAGTTACGTTACTTGTAACTGTAACTAGTTACAGTTACTAGATAATGTAACTTCAAGTTACCTTAAAAGTAACTTTCCAATCTTCCTTAATTTTAAATTAAAAAATAAAAATAATTAATGAAAAATTAATAAAATTATTTATCATTATTGTATTATTACAATAAAAATATTAATAATTCATCAAAGTATTTGCTAAAAACAGGTATTGGGTTAGTAAATAAAAAACTAGCTAGATATTTATATACAGATTTTTGAGTGGCCCAAGAATACGGAAACCCGAACGCTCTAAAATCGCACGACTTTTAAATCTGAGTGTTCAATCTCTTCCTTTTTTATTAGAAAAAAATGTAAAATGACCATATAAAAAATATATACAAAAAACACAAAGTAACTGTGAAGTAACTAAAATTAAGTTAAAAGTTATTGCAAAAATCGTAACTAAGTTACGTTACAAGTTACTTTTAAAAAGTAACTATGTCACTTTAAAAGTTACGAATAACATAGCTTTTGAGTAATGTAGTTGCTTGTAACAAGTTACTACCCAACACTAGATCCAATATTGGGGGCGACCTCCTAAAAAAAAGGTCATCGGAAAAAAGGAATAACTGTTTCTAAGGAGTATAACGTGAAAGTATTGGATGTTTGTAAAACTTGACCCCCCCCCCCCCAATTTTGATCAAACAGAAAAATAATGAAAAATAAAACATTCTGTTTCGTGGTCTAACTATGCAAGTTACAAAAAAAGATTGATTAAAAAAATTGCACATCCAACAAAAAAAATACAAATTAGTTAATCACGTTTTAACATGATGCATAGTTTATGCTTCATTCGTGAAAAAAATAATAAAATAAAAAGTCAAAAAATTGAATTTTTGGGGTAAATGACACCAACTGCGAAAAAAATAAATTGACGAAATTTATTCACCCAAAAAAGAGCTTCAAATTCGTTATTAATCGTTTCTTATAACTAAATAAGCATTCCCGGGCCGAGATAGAAAAATAAATTTAATATACATTTGATATAATAGTGTTGAACGTAATGTAGAAAAGTTCGCATTTTGGAAAAAATCGAGGACGAAGCACAAGATACATGATGAGAATGTGTTCGTTAAAGCCGAAGGAGTTTTAACAAAGGTAATTCGCAATCAACAGATTACAGTTTTGTCGATGCTTTGACCTTTAATTTTTAAAAGTTTGTGCACAAATGTTCGAAAGTACAAAGACCGAGCATGTAGCGTGAAGTAAATACATTATCGAGCGCTAAGCACAACAAACAAAAGTCGCGCACCCTAGATGCTCTGCAACTTGCAAGCGACAAGAATGTGCCCGCGCAGAGGGCAGATTGTTTTTTGTCTAAGAGTTCAACCAATTGTTAATTTCTTTTCATATTTCTTGTTATTTTTAAAAAATAAAAAACTTATCACACCATATACACTGCAAGGTTTCAAGTATTTTTTCCGCAAAGATTTAAGCCTTGATTTAAATAAGTAATCAATAATAAGAACATTGAAAATTACGCAAAATGCTAAAATTATAATAAAATAGCAATTATTATAGTAAAGTATAGCAAAATGTAGTAATATTTTACAATTTCCAAAATAATGAAATATATCCTTTGATCCAAACTCTTGAAATGTAAGCTAATAAGTTGTTTTAGAGAAAATTTCGACTAATAAATAGTAACTTAATGTAAAAATTAAGATTAAACTTAACAATCACTAAAATAATTAAATACAGCCGATAATTAGTCCGGATTTTGTAATAAGTTAAATGAGTTGCCCCCTTTCATATTTGTAAACGAAAATGCAGACATACTTTTTAGACAAATAAGTCGATTTAGAAACGCCCTCAAGGTACGTATAGGCGTCATCGGAAACAAATGAATTTAAAATTCCGTAACGAAGTTGAAGGCAAGAATATTCCTTTCCCTTTTACTGTTTCAATATAAATAATTTATTATTTATTTTCAAAATATCTTCTTTAATAGAATCCAAAACATGCATTAGGGAATTTGATAGGAATAATATGGGTCAAAAGAAATTGGAGGACACTTTTTTCTTTACTGGTATTACTTATAGGAGCACAAGTGTAAATCATGGATATTATTGGATATTATTTTCACTCTTTCCATTGCAATCTAACATATACTTATTTTTTTAAACAATATAATATTTTTGGGTCGCCTTGGCATGGCTTTGGGGGCGCCAACCAAGGGTGCGCAGCCAGGAAATCCCGACTTCGCCGCCATGCTAGTTCGCCACTGCATTGTAATACTATTTAGTAGTATTCTCAGTGGTGGATTTACTATAGAGGCTACATAGGTGCAAACTAGTACAGCCATTAACATCAGTTTGAAAATTGCTGCGCCGGTAAACTTACGTTGTGTTGGTCGACTACCATGCCAATGCGGGACATAATACGTGAAACACAAACATTGACACTGACAAAGGTGTTTGAATTCATGTAAAAGGTTTGTCCGCTTTCTGTCGCACATATAGCAGTTTTGATTCAGTAATAAGGTTTCCAAATTTCTAAACTGTTTGTTTTTTATGATACATTGCTGGAGAATTTATAAATTATGAGTGACGGGTGCCAGAGACTTATTGGAGCAGGTTATTGGAAAAGAGCGATTGAAAAAATGAAAAGCATGCGAAAATAATGATTAAAACACAAAAAACTGAATTTTTTTTTCATCGAGTCGGAAAAGTAATGAATTCGGCAAAGTGATACTAGATTTTCGGGGCTTTAGCAAAAGAGGGCCTGATAAAATGGTAAAAAATGACTTATTTTTGAAAGGGAGTGATAAGAAAAAACGTAAGAAAGACCGTTTTTGCAAAATTTTAATTTTTTAAATTATTTAGGAACGACAAAAGAAGAGTCTTAATTTTAAAAACTGTAAAAAATGGAGTCATCATAATTTTAAAAAATCTCAAAATAATGCAAATTCGCAATTGTTAACACAAGCCTTATCCCATGTAGAAATTACACAACTTATTCCCAAGTCCCGATCTAGGTCCGATCGGATTTTCCACATGTGGCCCCAAGTTGATGTTGGCAGTTGATGTTAATCGCGTCAGAACCATGTCGGTTTGGGTTATGTTAGACAAGATTATGTCAAGTTTTCTGTTATTGTCGTAATATACTTTTCCTGTCATATAACTTAAAATGTCAAAAGCAAATCGTAGATTGCGAGTTCGGAATCACAGAATTGTTGGTGAGATTTATTATATCCGCAACAAAGGCAAAGGTAAGCTTTAATTCGCTAGATTCAACATCACAATTCATTTTTATCTTCTGATGATTTCCAGCAATGTATTCGAGAAAGCGTCGCCATTTTGAGCGCATTTACTATCTATGTGGATAAAAAATGTTTTCCAGCTTTTTAGAACTATTTATTTTGTTGCTGATATTCTGAAAATAGAGATTACCTTATACCAAATGTATGAATTTCCGGATTAGTCACATTATAAATTATATGCCTTTTATATTTTCTCGAACATAACCTGACTTTTTAAATCTCACTCCACGTGCCCCATGTGCATTATTCAAACAAAAATCATTCCAAAAGAATATTAAGAAGATTAAAAAATATTTATAAGTAACCCTTATTGGACACACTGGGACCACATGCACCCCCAGGCTATAATTAATTGGTTTTAAGTAACTAAACGTAGAAAAAGCGAGTCTAGTACGACATTTTGCTAAAATTCGATCTTGCCACCGTAGCTACAGTGCAGCAGCGTTTTGCTCAAACCATCAGTTTTCGAATGTCAGACGTTCGAAATCGAGTGGGACCACCTGCACCTTAGTATGCCGCGCATGATTCAATTTCGAAATTTTGTGTGATTTTTTTTACGTTGTTTTTCGACTTCACATTGAAGAATCAGGCACGTAAGAAAAATTTTTCTACTTTTTTTATACGGTATGTTATGATTAATTACATAATCAATCAGATGGCGTACAATTTGCTTTCTTGCCCTATGCGCGAGGAATTACTCACAGAAGATGAGGGGAGCGATTCGGATGGCAATAAGTATGATTCTGACGACAAACAAAGAAATTATTCTGGAGAAATTACAGAAGAAAAAGAAAGCGAAAGCGAGGATGTTGATATGGAGGAAGCGAGAATAAATCAACGCCTTCTGGATTCTCGTGCTCGAGAACAATTTTGACAAACTGTGTCATTCCTGTACTGACACTGGAAGGACACACAAATGGCCATTCAGAATTTTCTTTGGGATTCTTGATCAAGGTATTGTAAATGCAAGAGTTTTGCAGCGAGTACAATATAATATACAAAAAACATGCGCATTGATAATAGATTTTATGCTTTCACGATGATACATTTTGATAAAAAGATATATTTCGAGTTTCACTCGTGTAAAAAACTACGAATTGTTTGCCGAGGTTTCGTGAACATTGCATTCGTGAACCTCGGCAAACAATTCGTAGTTTTTCACACGAGTGAAACCCGAAATATCTCATTTTATCAAAGATGCGCATTGTATTCCAGAGTAAATGATTGAACGATAAGAAAAGTTTGCAGTAGTTGTGTTCGCGCTGTTTGCGACCAGCACACCTACATGTTTTGCAAAGATTGTGCCGCTAATGCATAGTAAAATTTAATGATACATTATTTTACATGCTTTTGACAGTTTTCGACAATATTTCGATCAAAACATTGTAAAAGTTTTCTTTGGAGAATACATTTTTTGTAACATTTTGTCAAGAACATGAAGTTCATTTTTTCTCAAAATTCCTACCTTCATTTCTAAAATAAATACCTTTTTTGCAACATATTTCCAGGTTATTTTTTTTTTGAAAGTGATACCTTAGAAGTTAACTCAGGTGAATTTTGAGCCTTTTAATGAAAAAATAAAAAAGATATGAATTTTTTTGTGAAATCATCATTTTTTCCTTTTTTTTTTTTAATATTAATTTTTTCGTCATACTTTAAAAAGATTTTTAAACATATAACTATGATACTTTGAAAAAATAAGCTCTGAATACATCCTATGAAAAAATGCAACTGAAAATATTAAGCGGTTCATTTACAATAATAAATTTTGTCGTTGAGGTGCAGGTGGTCCCAGTGTGCCGAACATGTCTCTCTACGGAAGTGTGCCGAATAAGGGTTAAAATTCATTTTCATGCATGTGTGTGTGTGTGTAATAGCTCTAAATTTGAACATTGTTTGTCAAAGCTCTGGGCCCGGTCGGGTAGGGCGTTTCATTTACGGTCTCGCGATAGACAGATTACTCAATCGGGCCCACATTTTCCCCAATCGGGGCCCCACTTGCGCCAGACAAAAATTTCTGCACGGGGTGGCGAGATTCGATTTTAGAAATGAGGTGTCACGATTCGTTTGTTTTCTTCTTGAAAGAATAATTTGCTATTAAAAAATTATATTTAACTGAAGAAACTAAAAAAATGTTGCAAAAATAGTCTTACCATAATTTTTTAATTATTATCTTTAAAAAATGATCCACTTGACAACTTTTTTAGACCGTTTTCCGCAAAATTCTTAAAACTCTACCATTTCCTAATTCTTTTCACATTTATAACGTGTGGCAACAAGATTATTATTGTTTATTATTATTAAATGTTTAATTTTTAAATTGACAGGTGTATATTATTATAAGATTTTCGAATGGAATTGCTTTCACTGAATTTTACACTAAATTAAAGTTTGATACAATCAATTGATTCTAAACTTTATATTTTCTCTGAAACGATAGCATACCATAAATTTAGGATTTAAAATATGCTTTTAATCGTAAAAAGCAATAATTGGATATTGGTCAACTTACATTTAGACAAATATACTTTAAAATGGGAAAATTTAAAGATTTCCGAAGTACATCGACCAAACGTAAACAGTCAGGGCCTACGAATCTTGGTAATTTACAAGAATTGAGACTCCGGATTCTATAACCACGCATAAAATTTGCCTGGCCGCTTCAGGCCGCTCGAGTTGGCCCCTGATGGCTTGAAAATCAGTTTTCGAAAATTCAACTTTTTAAGATATCACTTCATAGGAAATTTCATGGCGCATCTTTTTTCTCTCGAACAAAAAAGTTGTATCTTTCACTGTTTCTGTAAAAAAAAACTTAATTTTTCAGACAAGAAAATTTACTAAATATTTTCACTTCAACTCGCTCCGAAAGACAAAGTTCTTAATATTTTAAGATGAAAATTTGA
>NC_046665.1:29457658-29464027 GCF_010883055.1 Belonocnema kinseyi | reverse complement strand
TCGAAAACTGATTTTCAAGCCATCAGGGGCCAACTCGAGCGGCCTGAAGCGGCCAGGCAAATTTTATGCGTGGTTATAGAATCCGGAGTCTCAATTATGAATTACTTTGACCATTTTCGTTAACAATTTTAGAGATACGCTTTTTCAAAAACGAATATTCTCATTTCCTACAGAATTAATCTAGAATATTTTTAACATGACTTTGTGCTATTATTCTTTTCAATGTATTTGCAATGACTCTTTTCTGTGTTGCTTTGTCATTTCCCAAGAATGATGAATTGTTTTAACAATTTTCATAAAGAAATGAAGAGTTTTTCCATTTTTTAATGAATAGGTTTAATTTCTCACATAATCAATGAAGAAAATATTACGAATGACTATATTCCACGATACTTTGAAACTTCACGAAAATGATTAATTATTCAAACAATTTTCATGAATAGATTCAGAGATTTCCTATTTCTTAACAAATAAGCTGAATTCGTGTAAAGAAACAAATAAGAATATATTTCCAATGAGCTTTTTCTATGACGCTTGGAAAAATCATAAGAATAATTAATTATTAAAAAAATGTTTATTAATAAATTCAATGTTCGGTTATTTTTAAACAATCGAGCTTAATTTCTTTTTACGCAATCATATAAGAATTTCTTTCCGATAAATCTTTTATATGATACTTTGAAAATCTACCAAAGCTATTAATTATTGAAACAATGTTTATAAACGAATTTAGATTTTGGCTCTCTTTTAATAAATCGACAGAATATCTTCAGAGAACTTATCTTCACAATTATCTTTCCAATGCCTCTTGTTTATGTTGCTTTGAAGCTTAGAATAATTTTTAATTATTTAAAGAATAATTTGCATAAACAAATTTAGTGTGTTGATATTTCTGAGCAAATAAGCTGAATTTGTTGATGAACTTAACTAAGAATGACTTTCCAAAAACTCTTTTTCACGATACTTGGTAATTTACAAGAATTATTAATGATGTAAACAATTTTTGTTAACATCCCATTGCTTACAAAATTATAGAAGAATATCTTTCCGATGACGTTCTACTATGATTCTTTGCAAATTCCCAAGAATTTTTAGTTAATTAAACAATTTAAAAAAACATATTTAAGGTTTGTCTATTTTTAGTGAAGAGGCACAGTTTGTTTACAGCTAAAAATGTCGTACATGCAACAATAACCTTTTTAATTATAACTACAATTTTTCTATGTGAACTATAATATTAAAATAAAAAACATTGGAATATTTTAAACAATTTTGCCTTTATAAGAAATTATGTGCATTACATATTAAATAAGAATTGAAAAGTCAATACCAATTTTATGATGGTAAAAACTTCCCTTTTCATCAGTTTCAGTCTAATACATTAATAATCTCTTTAATTCAATTATATTGTGCTTTTTCAAGAGTTTTTAGAGTAACTCCATTCACCCCCTGCAATATGTTTATCCGTTATTATTACTGTAATTAAGCACTTGATCGAACATATGGCTTGTAATTTATTATATCATTTAGTATTTATTTCTATCAAAATGTGTACTAAAATTCCTGATATGAAAGCACATTCTTCAGAATCAAAAGATCTTACACCAATAGCAGGTTGGAACATAGGTATGTATATCAGTATTGAAATTAAATTAATTTTTTTTATTTCTAATATGATTTATTTCCAAAATTAGTCTTTTATCCTAATAACACAATGTTTCAAGAATTTTTACATTGTATAAATCAAAATTAAACGTATTTGTAAAGTCATAAGCGTGTTTCTTTTAAGCTGTGTTATTTACTTATTTTTTTCTATAACTTTTTTACGTTCCTTAGATCTAACAGGTAATCATCTTCTAGACTGCCCGATATATACCTTTTTACAATTTATACATATTTTAAAGTATTTCATCGAAACCTCGACCGAATAGAAGTACTATAGTTTTTTAAGTTTATAATTTTCATTAATTAATATTAATTCAGTAAGAATCTTAGGTTTTATGAGAGATTTGTAATATTATGAAATTTTCTATCTTTTATAATGAGAATGCACTTCAATTTTATGGTTAACCAAAACTTGTGAGAATTTAAATATTAATAGTTATCCGCGGCAACCCTACAGATCCTTTGTATAGGAAAACTATAAATATTATCTGTGAGGGATCTGTAAACGTATCTCTTGTTCGAAGTTTTCGAACTCATTGTACTACTTAATTTGAATATACTCAATTACTTGTTAAAATTTAGCGCATTTCTTGAAGTGTCTACCTTGTTTCCCCCTACACTAACGATTGCTTATGATGATGATGAAAGTGCATATTTTTTCAATGTGGTGGCAGTCACCTTGTGTGATTCATGACTCAAAAAAGCAACGTGTAGTGAGTGCTTTATAAAAATGGCGGAAGGGGCGAGAATCGCCATGTTCCTATACAGCAGTTCGAAGATTTTGCATCGCAATTCAGTACTGACTATATACCAGATATTATAGTACCAACGACAGTAAATAACCCTCGTAATCAAGACACCATAGAAATAATGGGAATAGGGAGAGGAAGATGGACATCAAATGTCAGGAATGATGCAGAAACGAACAATAGACCGAGTCCCGAACGAAGTGACCAACAATCCACAGATGATGATTCGCCTCATGGAAAATATTTCGTTACGCCAAAATACTGCTCCAGCACCAAAAAACAACCAAACACCTGTGTAGAGCTACCACATAATGCCATCTTGAGTTAAGGGATAAAAGACTTAAATAGCGAGGTTGGAATCGCATGAGCTAAATATTGGCTCGAAATTCTGGATTCGATGAAAATTCTACATCGTTGGCCTGATAGTTTTGCAATTTGGACCGCAGGATTTAGCCGGGATCGGGTGCTAATCTGGAAAATTGCACCCGCTCCCAGCGAAATCGCGGTAAAATTTGAGCCACAACCACGTCTCACGACCGTGAGATAGGTGGTTACAGTCTGTAAAGGAATCAATACGACGATCCAGCATAAGCCTAGTGCACCCTAAGAACACGGAGCGACCCAAGGACTACCGCCTTCTGCATTTTTCCTGCAATTGTTTTAGCATGTTCTTGACACACAAGGATGCTTTTTAGGCCATTAGCAAGTGAAAGCTTGGCACCTCCAAGAGCGCCGATGATAAGGACGATTAGTTTAACAGAATATTCTGGTTACAATCGTTGCAACTCCCTTATAAGGTCTCGATACCTCCCTTTCTTTTCCTTCTCCTTGGTTATGATGTTTTTGTCAGCCATTGCCGAAAATCCGATAACGAACATGGTTCGCCTCTCGAAGTCAAGAACAACCATGTCAGGCCTCGAGTGAGCAACAGAAACAATTGTCGAGAATATAAAATTCCAGTATATGCGGCACTTCCCATTCTCGACAATTGACTCGATTTCCCAAAAAGCATTTAGAGGAGCGATATTAAGGTTAATGCCGTAAGAGTGACAGAGATGGTAAAAAAAGAACACTCTTAGTGCCGCATTGTGCCTTTGAATTTAGGTCGTTCCCGCGTGAGTTGGACAACTAGATAGTATGTTACTAAATGCTCGGGGTGTGAATGGCACGCCCTGCAGTTATCATCAGGAATGTCTTGGCTCAAAATGTGGCGACGGTATGTTAAGGTGGAAATGACACCGTCTTGGCATGCAAAAATGAAACCCTTCGTACCAGACTTCAATCCAGGCGATTTAAGGAAAGCAAACGTTAGCTCACAAAACATTGACTGATCCTTCACATTTCTGTGGAAGATACCGTGCATCCTCTTATCGAGGAGCTGTTCACGAAAGTTTTTCTCATGTGCTTTCTTAATCGGGTTTTCAGGAGTGAGTACTCGAGATGAATAAGATTTGATGCATTTTGCTCACCCCTAATACTGAAGTCAAGTCCGGGTGTTTCAGCAACGTCCTCCGCTGCTTTGTACAGAAACGCTCCTTTGCCCACTTCTTCGTGATTCCGGACCATTTTAAGAAGAGGGTCTCTTCCATTTGCAATTCTATGTGCTGTACTCAGAATAATCCTGTTGTGAAGACATTCAAGACTTAATATTCCGCGACCCCCTTGACGGCGTGAGATGTATAGTCGCGGAACGGAAGACTTAAGATGCATGCTTTTGTTTATGTTCATAACCTTTCTTGTCCCAATATCAAGGGATCTGAGCTCGTTCTTCGTCCATGAAACTACTCCAAATGAATAGAGTACTACCGGGACGGCAAGCATGTTCGTTGCAAATACTTTGTTCTTGGCCGACAGTTCGGAAGACCAAATTTGTCGGATGAGACGTATGTATCTGCTTCCGAGAGTATCCTTTTTAGATGTCACATCCTGAATGCGGCTCTGTGGCACGCCCAGGTATGTATAAGTCTCTCCAGAGCAAAGGTGTCATATAGCGCTTCTATCAACGAGCCCAGGATCTTCAGAGATGCCATTAAGTTTTCTCGCTTCAAATAAAGCTTGGCGCATTTATCTAACCCAAGTTCCATTCCAATTTCCTTAGTATATCCCTCGACAATCCCTAGAGCTAGATGTAGTTACTGTTTGTTTTAGCATAGATCTTAAGATCGTTCATGCAAAATACTTGAGTGACCTTGTACTTTCGATCTGCAGGTTTGCCGCACAAGTACCCCTCGGAATGGCAAAGTGCTAGAGATAGTGGAAATAATGTAAGGCAAAAGAGGAGTGGGCTCATGGTGTCGCCCTGAAAGACACCTCTCTGAAAGGTGACCTTGTTAGTTGTCACATGATTTTTTCCAGATGAGATAGTAAATCTGGTTTTCCAAAGCGGCATCAATCTCTCTATGCAACTAACTATTTGCTAATCATTTAATTTTTTTTAAATCATTTAAAATGCTTTCTAAAATTTTAAATTCCTCTACTCACTTTTTAAACCATATTAAATCCATTGAAATAGCACAAAATGTGTTAGATTTTTTTACTTAAAATTATTAATATTGGTCTAGTTGATACATTTATTATCATTGGATAAATAATTTTCAATTATTTAAACAAATGGAATTTGTTTCAATAAATTTTTCGTCGAAAATTCGTTTTTATCTCTACAATTTTTTACTATTAGTCTAGTGCAATATTTATGAACATTAGTTCAATAATTTTTATTGTTTCCAATAAATGTAATTTGTTTAAACAATTTTGGTCAAAAATTCGTTTTTTTCCTTAAAAATTATTACCATTGGTCTAGTGGAATATTTATTAACACTAATTAATTAACTTTTCATTGTTTAAACAAGTGTAATTTGTTTTAATAATTTTTGTATTAAAAATTATTAATATTTCTTCAATGGAATATTTATCAACATTGTTTAATTATTTTTTTTGAATATTTTTTGAATAAAAATTATTAATCAAATATTACTGGTAAATTAATTATTAATTAAATATCACTGTTAAATTAATTATTATTGAATTAATTATTACTTATATATTACTGATAAATTAATTATTATAGAATTAATTAATTTTTTTGAAACAAAAATAGTGAAACAAATTCCATTTGTTTATTAATTAAAAATTAATTAATTTATGATGATAAATATTCCACTAGACCAATATTAATAATTTGAAGTAAAAAAAAGACCGGAATACAGTGCTGAAAAGGTCGATTTCATGAAGAATTAACATTTTTTGCTTCAAGGGTAGTTTTCAGGTACTCGTGAGGGTGTGCAGGGTTGTCAAATCGATGTGTCTAATACATAAAATTCTTTATTGGATAGTTCTCTACAGACCCCCATACTTTGCCACCACATTTTTTCAAACCCTAAAAAATTATTCTAAAAACTAAAAAAAGTGATTTTTCCCCATGCATTTGACATGGGAAACTTCAAGTCAAAACCGGCACCTGTTAAAACCAAAAAATAAAAAAATAAAATTTAGGGGATTTCTTTTTTCGAATTTGAAAAAATGAAGAGATCATTGCCCTC
Source organism: Belonocnema kinseyi (assembly GCF_010883055.1). Classification (NCBI taxonomy): domain Eukaryota; kingdom Metazoa; phylum Arthropoda; class Insecta; order Hymenoptera; family Cynipidae; genus Belonocnema; species Belonocnema kinseyi. Next base: position 29,458,074 of record NC_046665.1, on the reverse strand, counting down.
CAAAACAAAAAAGCGTTTTTGAGCCACCCTAGTGTGCAAGTTCATTTCCATTATAGCGGAAAATACCGATAAAGTCACTTGTTCCGTTACTTTTATACGTGCTGTTTAAAGTAATCAAAGTGCTGTGAATATACATTATGAATAACGCGATGCACCGATTTCTAGAGGAGTAGGATCTACAATGCCTCATCGAAACCTTCAAAAATAAGTATCCAAATCTTATAATCTAAAATGTATACGTATACGCACGTTTTAAAACTGTGATACTTGTAAATATCTAGTAAATAAAATAGTTTAATTGTCCATTCATCGGTTAGAGTACACAACTTTATATTTCTGATCGTAGACCGTGGCATTGCTAAAGATGCGTTTGAGGCTCTCACGGCTGAGAGTACACCAAATTCTCGCTTTCAGTC
>NC_046665.1:29442521-29457558 GCF_010883055.1 Belonocnema kinseyi | reverse complement strand
TGACTACATCACATCTGGCAGAAATTTTACCGCCAAGGTTCGAAAGTTTGCGCGCGAACTCCGGATCCGTTATCACACACTTAACAAGTCAAAGCTGCTGACTGAGAAACTGTGTGAGCCAGTTCTAGGAAGGCTGAGAATGGGGTGACTGAAAGCGAGAGTTTGGTGTACTTTCGTTGAAAAACTGTTGGCAAACGAAGTGCTTGGTATTCAGATTAAATTTGAACAAGAGCTATGCAATCACACCGTGTCGAGGGAAAAAGGTTTCTCCAATTCCACTTTTTATTCTGATAATCGATCTCTTCAGAAAGTATCAAATGAATCACCAACTGAATTGTTTATAGATGGTGATGATAACGATTCCGTGTTGGAGGTGCGTTTTTCTTTCTTTATCAGTTTTGGTTGTATCCCGAAGGCGAGGAAAATTTTACCAGAAACCAAAGAAAGAATTTAGAGAATTATCTCCTAGGAAGTTAAAAAAATTCCTTTCAAGAAGGCGGAGAGGAAGTCGAATCCATTAACACGCAGTGCACTCCTTCTAGTGGCAAAGAATTTTTGACAGCTGTAACACTTTGGTAAGTTGATTGAAAAAGTAATTCTTTTTTTACATTCTCATCAGAGAAGGTATTAAATTTGTGTAAAATTTGACCCTTCCCCCCGTTTTTGTCAAATTTCCACATTTTTAGACCCTCTGTATCCGAAAAACAGGTTTTTACGAATAAGTTTTTCTGCCTCAGCGTGTGTGAAGATTTTCAGTTTGTTAGCACGATAAATTTCGAAAGAATTGATTGATTGAATTTTTCTTTCATAAACTCTTTTAGTATCTTAAAACGAAGGTCAAGTTCGTTAGCCAGCCATTTGGGACAACAATTCAAAACGTGAGCACATTTTGAATACTTTTGAGACTACTTTTTTCAAATTTCAAAATTTTTCTGTACGGATATTCATAGTATTCGAAAAGGATAACAATTTATTCTAATGACTTTCTTTGATGAAAGCAAAACTTACCAGAATTATAGCATTTAGAGCATTCAAAGACAATTTACAAAAAATTTATTTATAAACAAATTTTTTCTACGATTTTTCATAAATATACGTTTTTTCAAGTTATATTACAAGAAATTTGAATGGAAACAATGTTATATCAAAAAATTTCTCTTATGATTATAATTGTTTATATTATAAACAAATTTAATGTACAAATGCAGTAATCAGGCATTTTTCGACTGAAATATTCGTGGTTTTCGATGTAAATTTTTGTTCATTAGGAAATTTGTGATAATTTTAGCAAAATTCAAAATTTGTTGATTAATATTATGATTTAAAAAAAATGTAATACAAAAATGCATTATTCGGGCATTTGTAGGCAGAAAAATTATGTTTTTTCAATGCTAGTCTTTTCAGTTGGGAACTACATGAAAATTTCAGCAATATTCATAAGAAGTTGATAAATTAAATGATTTCTTTAAACAAATTTAATTAACAAATGCATTAATCAGTATTGGTTCTAGAGAAAAACTCGTCTTTTTCCATGTCAACCTTTTTGAATTAGGACGTTTATGAAAACTTCAGAAAAATGTATAATTTTTCGACCAATTTTGTGAGTTTTTTAAAACAAAATTAATAAACAAATGGATTATTAGGGCATCCGTCGACGGAAAAATGCTGGTTTTTTTCGATGTCGACTTTTAATTTAGATCTTCACAATAAATTCGGCAGCATTCATGATAGGTTGATAAATTTTATGATTTCTAAAAACAAAGTTAACAAATAAATACATTATTCGGGTATCCGTGGACGGAACAATTCGTTTTTTCCGAGATCAATCTTTTAAATGATTCATGATTCATGATTATTCATGATTATTTCAGCAAAATTCATAATTGGTTGATAATTTTATATTTTTTTAAAAACAAATTGAATAAAAAAATGCATTATTCGGGCATCAATCGATGATTTTTTTCGATATCCTAATTAAAAAAGTTGCTATAGAAAAAAACGAATTTTCCTGTAAACAAATGCCTTATTAAGGAATTTGTTTATACTATAAAGAATTATAATTTTAAGAGAATAATTTTTTATTATAATATTGTTTCCATTCAAATTTATTGCAATATAACTTGAAAGGAAATATAATCATGGACAATCGTAGAAAACATATTTTCAACAGATAATTTGTTTATAAAAAATGTTGTTTAATATATAATTTCGCAACATCTTCAGCTAATGTTATTTTATGAAACTTAGGCGATTTCAACAATTTCCCTGTTATTGACAAGCAGCGGGAACGTCAAATAGATAAAATAGCCATTTCTTCGTCATATTTGTTTATTTGTAAAAAATTGAAAACCTAATTAAAAAATCAGGCTCGGCAACTCTCTAATAAATCTTAACAGCTTTTTTCAAATTTATTTGTTAAAATCCCTCAATATTTGTGGGCTGCGCGTTATTATGAACCAAAGATGTCATTTTTTCCCACTGTGGGCCCGAAATGTAAAAATGAGATTATATGAACTCCCATCTAACACAATGCTGCTGAAGGTTGGTTGAATTTCTCAGCATAAAACACTAACCAGCTATGACTCTTGGTTGAAACTAATTGCCCCCCCCCCCGCCACCAACCTTTATTAATCGAAGTTTCGTGGGCCACTTATGTAGTGATTTAATTTAGAAGTTAAAGAAAGGTAAGGTTGATTTGTATACTGTATGTGCTACGTTTAAATCGTGAAAATAAAATTGAAAATGAGCAAATTCAGTTTTTGAAAAACCGGTAGAAGTTGCAATAAAATGTTTAATAACAAATTTTTCTAAAGAATGCGCATTTTTTATAAGAGACAATGAAACTACGTCGGTTTTAATATCAATGCATGTAATGAATTGTAATAATATACATTTATAGAAATGGTATACAAGTTGGGATACACATACGAGTGGGAAGCACGAGATATGTTATTATTATTACTATTACACCACTAAGCCATTTCCCATTCGGGGTAGGCGTGACTCACTCGGCAGGGGAAAGGGGTGGTGTGTGGAAGGGATAGAAATTTTTCAGATTGATCCAGAATTCTCGCGCTATTTGAGTAAATAACACCTTCGTTCCGCAACACTGCTCCGACCCAGGTTGCTGATCCATCTCTCTAGCAATCACCCCAAGCGAAGAACCACACGAAGTCGTTATGTAAGGTTCCCGGCTTGGGTCCATTAGTGGCCATGGTCTTTTGTTTCAGGCTTCATTCACTCTACTGACACTCTTTTTATCAACTATTTGCCGCCATACTTTCCTTTCCTGGCATACTTCTCTAGCTTCTTTTATGTCCATGCATTTTTTAATGCAGGCTCTCGTGTTTCTGTGACTTCTTATGTCTCTTCTAACTAGGGTCTCATTCACACATTCTAACCATTCTTTCTGCGGTCTCCCTCTGGGCGCGCTGCCATTTAATTTACCTTGATACACTTGTTTCGTTAGTCGTTCATTTGGCATTCTCTCAACATGTCCGAACCATCTTAACCGATTTCTTTCCCATGTGTCTACTAGCGTCTCTTCTGCACCACATTCTTTTAGAATTATATCGTTACTTACTTTGTCCATCAGGGTTTTCCCGCATATTATGCACATGAATCTCATATCAATTGCGTTAATTTTACTCTTATCTTTTTTTTGATAAGTCCGTGTCTCGCTACCGTATAGTACTGTCGGTACATATATGGAATTATGTATTGCTATTTTAGCTTTATTTGATATATTTTTACTTCTGATAAGGGGACCTGCTCTACCAATAACCTTCTTACCTTCATTTATTCGTCTATCTAATTACTCATCTATCTTCCCGTCCCTAGTAAATAGGCCCATGCTGTTCATGCTTGCATCTAGTTTATTCAACATTCTTTGTAAGTCTTCGATAGACTCTGCCATAGCAACCTTATCATCTGCGAACGCTAACCCACGTACCCTTACTGTTTCGAGATCCACACCCTCTTCGTTGGAGAGAGCCATTCTTAAACACTTGTCCATAAATAATATAAATAACCATGAAGACATAACGCATCCTTGTCTAACTCCTTGAATAATATCGAAATAGTCACTCACATTCCCATTTACGATTACACTCGCTTTGCTACTCGTATATATTGTTTTTATAGCTTGTAGGAGCCATCCAATGACTCCATACTCTTTCAGGACTTCCCAAAGTTTACTTCTATCTACCTTGTCAAAAGCTTTTTCTGGTCAACAAATGCACAGAAAACTTTTCTTCCTACTCTCAAACTTTTTTCTGTTATTTGCCTTAAACTGAATATTTGATCCGTACATGACCTTGCTGGCATAAACCCACTTTGGATTTCCCAAATCTTTGCTTCTGTTATTTTCATTACCCTACGAATAAGTATTTTTGAATATATTTTCCTTACGGTGCTTAATAAGCTAATCCCTCGGTAATTATTGCACTCGCTTTTATCTCCCTTTCTCTTGTATATTGGTACGATAATCGCTTTTTTCCAATCGTCTGGGACGTCTCCCATCTCGAAACATAAATTTATCAATTCGCACACTCTATGTGGCATGTATTCGCCACCGTGTTTAAGCATTTCAGCGTTAATACCGTCTACCCCGACAACCTTACCGTTTTTCAAGTTCTTAGTTATATCCCTAACCTCAGTGACACAGACTTTCTCAATTGAGTTTTCCATCGCATCGTGTTCAACATCGTAGTTGTGGTGTCCTATAGCTTCATTTCCGAATTGTGTTCTGAAATAGTATGTGATGAGAATATATTCGTTAAAGCCGAAGCAGCTTTAACAAAAAGGACGTCACTATCGCCAAATTACTGTTGTCGATGCTTTGACCTTTACTTAAGAAAAATCTGTGAACAAGTGCAAGGAATATACAAAGACCGAGCTGCTTATACAAAGGCGGACCGCGAGATAAATATATTATCGAGCGTGAAAACCAACAGTCGTGCGCCCAAGGTATAAGCATTCTTTTGTATCAAGTGTTAGAGGTAGACAAAATTATTCGCAATATTTTTATACAGTTTTAAAATAGTTACGTTAGATGATTTTCAATCAGAAGTGTTCGAAAACTGAAATTTGATCTTGAAAATTTTCAAACTTTTTCTTTAAATAAGCATGACATATAATATTTGATTTATATAAAGATTTATCAAAATGATGAAAAGAATTCCTGAAAATAAAATCAAGAACACAACGACCAAATTTGGACAACCACCACAAGATATTCCCATTGGAATTTGAAAAAAAGGAAACACCTCGCCCCCTTCTTTCCCCCTTAAAAAAGAAAATAAGAAGAAAAGAAAATTATTTATCTTTACTTTGGACGAAAATAAAAAGGAGGAAAGAAAAATGAGAAGGCACCAACCAAATCCCCTTCCTTCTCTTTTTTATTTCTTTCATCCTCCTTATTTCCACCATTATCAAATCCCAATAAAAAATATTTCCATTTTATTTTATTTGGGTTTTATTTTATTTTATCTCCACCTCCACCTCCACCTCCACCTCCACCTCCACCTCCACCTCCATCTCCATCTCCATCTCCATCGCCATCTCCATCAGACGACAGAGGGGACTTTCTTCAAGCTCGATGAGAGTTTAGCTTTGAGCCCAAGAGTGTTTTAGCCTGTCTGCGGCCAGAGACCGAATCCCACTCATTCTGATGTTCATCGGTCAGCCAACTGTTAATATCTTCAGTGACCAACCTACTAGAAATGTCTACAATTGGTTCAGATCCAGTAAAATTTCCCTCTGCTGCTATCTTTGCTAGCCTGTCCGATATCTCATTACCCCTGATGCCACTATGTCCAGGGATCCAGAGCAGAGTGACTCGGATTTCTGTTGCTAGCTTATTCTGTGCCTCAAAGCATTCCTATACTAGCAGCGATGTGCTTCGCTGTTCCATTCAGAGCTATGATGGGCACCCTGCTATCTGAGCAGATTCGAATTTTTCTTTTATCGCCATACTTCATTGCCTAATAGGCGCACTGGAGCAAGACCATAATCTCACATTGTAAAACTTGCAGAGGTGGTCTATTTAGAACCTTTCAAAATGGCAGATCGGTATTGGTAGTATATACGTATACGTATACAGGTGTAAATATACGTATATCAATCGATGAGTTTTGGGCGCCAGCCAGGCCATTTAAATCGGCTAATATATCAATAGTATAAACTTAAAAATTTAGCCCGGCAAAAAGTGAAAATAAATAGAATCAGCTAGCAACCTGAAAATGAGGAGAAGAAAGCAAGGAGAGGATAAGGCGGGTATATAAAGGGGGTGCGGTCTTTAAAAGTCCAACAGCCAATTTTCCAACGATCAAAAGTAACTTGTTAACTGGTATTTATTGAGGGCGAAACAATAATTATCGGGCCGGTAAAATTAATGTAAACCCGTGACAATTACTATAAAAGTTCGAAGCTGCTACCTAAGATCAAAATCAACCAGGCTTAAAACGAACACGTGGCCGATTGTGCTAAGCCGTGAACACGACAAACTCTAACCTAACAACACAGCGGCATATCAAGAAAAAAAAAGATAGCGGATATAAGAAAATTACGCACTGACTCGACAACCGACAGTTATCGAGAAGGCACTTAAAGGGGCCAAACTCAGCAATGGTTACCTTTGACATGGTTTGCCGTTGTAGTTATCGGTTTTATAAGCAATAAAAATATTATTTCCAAAGTACAATTCAAGTGTAAGCAGTAAATTCCGAGATAAGTTCCACAAATAGCGAAGTGTCCTATTCGAGACCATGAACGAAAGTGAGAAAGTGACAGGTCCTGTGCAATGCGCCTAGACCGTCAACTCAACGGGTTTCTCGCGTCAGGGCGCGTTCACAGAACCTCAAGCCGCAACGTACTACCGGAGAAACTCGGAACTATATGAATTTTAAATAAATATCGCTAAACAAAAAAGGTCATCAAAAGTTATTAGTAATTAAACAAGGACTAAATTAGGTACTTTAACGCTTACTGAGGAATGTTTCACTTATTTCAAGAATTTATTTTTCGCTCGGCTCAGTAATCGTCCAAACATGAATCACAGCGCCACTATCGTGATAATTCTAGAACTAAGATTAATGGCCAAGCCGGCCTCGGAAACCCTATCTAAAACCTTCCCTAGCCAGCGCAGATGCTCCTCAAAAGTTTCGGTGACCACTACGATGTCGTCAAGGTAGGAAATAAATAAAGCTAGCAGCTCGAAGCTGCCTTATTATGTCTGACATATATGGAAGGGGATAGGCATCTCTCTTAGAGATGGCGTTAGCCCTCCTAAAATCCAAACAAAGCCGGTAACCCCCGTCACCCTTCTTGGCCATTACTATAGGAGCCGACCATTCACTTGAGGACTCTTTAATCACCCCTTCGGCGATACCTTCTAATAATACGGGCATGGCAAGTAAAAGTTCCTTTTCGGAAACCTTTGTCAGCCTAGTTTGGTCCTCGACTCGTGTTAGAAAATCCTCGGCGCTAGTTCTACCACTCCCGTCAAAATTTATCTTCCAATTCAGCATGATGTTCTCAAGGTCTCTAGAGTTATCTAAACGTCGTCGTGACCGAGTGGCGCTACCCGGCCGCTCATCGGTGGCGCGTTTGGGGTTTAATTTGTCGTCGAGTTCTAAATTACGCCCTCTCGGCAGTCTTAGACCCAACGAATCGCGGTGACCGGTGTTCGGATGGCTACCCCGACGATATAGAGGCGAATCACGTGTTTCGTATGTTGATCGATCAAATCGGGCACCTTCACGAGGAGTAAACCTACTAGAAAGTGGAACCGCCCTCCCGCCAACGTGTCCCCCCGAAATCTCAGAGTCCGTAGAATCCTCAATCCTAATCGTTTCTGTAAGGATATTCTGTTGGGGTGTGAACCTCGGAATAGTACCGGTTCGAACTCGACGCCGCTCCGACTATGTGACCGAGACACCTGGACGATGTAGTGAATTTAGGTTAGACTGGGTCGTACGGGCGTTTAAGGTGATATGAGGGGCTCTAGTAATATTTAAAGAGCTATATCGTGTCGTGCTTGGGAGATTTAGAGTTTCCCGGCAATTGCTTCCCACAGGGGTGTCTTGGGGAACACTAGGCAGATGTAGCGAACCCGTTTGAGCTGCCTCCGGTAGGTGTAAACTACCCTGTCGGGAGTCATCTGTATGGATGGTGCGGGGAATGCTTGTCAAGTTTAGCGTGCTTCTACGGGTATTCTCGGGAAACCTAAAAGCGTCCGGAATTGGGAAATCGTTGTCGATTGGGATAAAAGACCGATGCGTGAGCGAGAATGGGCACGAAAATCCGTAAAAATTAGCGTAATTAAACGAAAGTCCTGCATTTCCGGGGTTAGGACGACCTTGCAGAGTCGTGACGCTTTCGCGGGTTGTCATAACTGTAACAGATAATTGCGTTGTTACCGCGATCTGCGAGGGGTTCGACGAATTTGCCACACTTGTAGCTGAGGAGGTAGTACTGGTGGCCGTGACGATAGTTTCCACGGTTAAGGTCACCGAGCTAGTACTGACCGCCGAGGGCAATGATCAAATAATTTACATAGTACAAGGCAAGGAAAGCAATCTCAGGAAAATCTGGTACCCATCGAAAATTAAATCAATGATAATCGATAAGACATCGTGAATCAAATGTCAGATATACAATTCCGATAAATCAAATGAATCATATAAATCAACAACACATAAATCAGTACAATCGGTAACACAGCGTGAATCAATTATCAGATATACAGTGGTACAAAATCATAATCAAATCAAATAAATCAAATAAATCGCATAAATCACATAAATCAATAATACCTAAATCAGTACAAATCGAAATAAATGAATTGGCAATTCGTTGATAATTTTCTAAATCGTGGCAAGCATACACTAAATGTTTGAGGTAAGGCGCTCTGAGCTGCCACAAGAACACTAAAATAAAATTGTTCGCAATCAATTAGGCGCTTGAAGCTGCCAAAGGGGTGAGGGGTACTAGTGTTCCGATAAATACATTAATATTCAAAATTCCCGTTATATTCAATTCAATTGTCCATTTAAATATTTGCTCTATTTTGCGAACCTAAATTAACCATTCAAAGATATCACTCTCAATTGAATCCCTCCGTTAGAATTCTAATTTTATTTTTAAAATGAATTTTAAAACAATTGTTCATTTAAATCGAAGACCGGAAGTTCAAGGTTAAGATAAATCAATTAAAACAGCAAAATCAATTAATTAATTTTAAATTAATTTAAATTGATTCCATAATCCCCATTAAAGTTTAATTCAAGTAGACCATCTTAATTTGAAGTTTTTCTTTTTGTGGATAAGTTATTATAATCCTGGGCGCTCTTAGCTGCCAAAAGGTTATATGTATAAATTTCTGAAATTCAATAAAGAGCTCCAAGCTGTCCAGGGGTACGTATCGTGGAATCGGAAATTTTATTCCGAAGTTCTGGTGACACTTGAATTATTCAAAATTTCATTAATTTCAATTAATTAAATAAATAACTAATATTAATTAGCTACATTTTGTTTGAATAATCAATCCCGATTTAGCGGAATTCTCTAGACCTGATTCAAATTTAAAAAAAGCATTTTAATTTCTGGATTAATTCGAATCAGTATCACGTTAATTTGAATTCCCACAAATTTGTAAATCCATGTCGAATTTGCAATTTAATATTTTCAAATTCGTTCCAAACACAAATCCAAAAGGTCTAATCTAAATCCAAAACCCTAATTTCCATTTATAATGAACTCAAATCAAATTGTTGATTGAAATCAAAACTCGAAAATCCCAAACTTAATTAAAATGATTTAACATTTCACTCAATTAGAGTTCAATGCAATTTACCCATTTCAACATAAAATAATTAGTAAATTAGTTCTTACCAAAAGTCTATTAAACTGTTAACTAAACAACTCGAAAATTCCGATCATAATTCTCAAAAAGAAATATTTATTTATTCTGGGCGCTCATAATTGCCAACAGGTAACACGACTGAATTCCTCGAAATTAATGAGGCACTTTAAGCTGCCCAAGGGTTGGGATACACATCTCGGAAACTAAGCATTCCATCTCACTCTAATAAATCTCAAATTACGCAGTAGTCAATTTTAATTTAATTTGTTATTCAACGTAAATCAATATTTTTCACATCAATGGTTCAGATTTAGAATTCTATTTTCAAACCTTCTATCAAAATTCTCCTTTCACAATTCAATTGAATCATGTATCAAATTAATTCATTAATTTATCATCAACAACAAAAATTTAATTAACCCGGAAGGCCGTGGAAAAGGGGTGGGATGAAGCCGAAATGTTGGCAGTACATTTCGCAAAACGCAACTATGTAAAAAAAATACAAATGAATCCGAGTCAGTGCGCAAAAAAAAGACTAAAAAAAACGTAGAATGGCCGTTGTCCGGATTTAATAAAACCCGGTAACTATCAAAAGGTTGGGCGCCATTGCGAAGGTGATTTATTTAGCACCTTTCAAAATGGCAGATCGGTATTGGTAGTATATACGTATATGTATACGCGTACGCGTGTACATAAACGTATATCAATCGATGATTTTTGGGCGCCAGCCAGGCCCTTTAAATTGCCTAATATATCAAAAGCAAAAACTTAAACATTTAGCACGGTAAAATGTGAAAATAAATAGAATCAGCTAGCAACCTGAAAATGAGGGGAAGAAAGCAAGGAGAGGATAAGACGGGTATCTCAAGAGGGTGGAGTCTTTAAAAGTCCAACGGCCAATTTTCCAAAGATCAAAAGTAACTTGTTTACTGGTATTTATTGAGAGAAAAACAATAATTATCGGGCCGGTAACATTAATGTTAACCCGCGACAATTACTATAAAAGTTTGAAGCTGCTACCTAAGACCAAAATCGATCAGGCTTAAAAGAAACACGTGGCCGATGGCGCTGAGCCGCAAACACGAGAAACTCTAACCTGAAAACTCAGCGGCATATCAAGAAAAAAACAGATAGCGGACATAACAAAATTATGCACTGACTGGACAACCAACAAGCAACGCGAAGGCACTTAAAGGGGCCAAGCCGGGCAATGGCAGGAGTGAAGCCCAAACAGGAAATCAAATGAAATGAAAGTGAGAAAGTGATAGGTCCTGTGCAACGCGCCTAGACCGTCATCTCAACGAGCTTCTCGCGTGAGGGCGCGTTCACAGAAACTCAAGCCGCAACGCACTACCGAAGAAACTCGGAACTACTGATCCTTACCATCTAAGAGACAATCTCACAATTATTTTCTAAATAAAGTGTTAAATAACAGTGCAATCCACAATAACTATTATTAGTAAGTGAGTTTCGCCGGTTTCCAAAATAAAACGGCCTGGAAGTAAAGTGATCCTTGAAATATGTCAAAGTTCCTGAGTTTAAACAAAAAGTGGAAAAATTTGAAATTACAAAAGAAATAATATGAATTTTACATAAATATCGCTAAAGAAAAAGGTAATCAAAAGTTATTAATAATTAAACAAGGACTAAATTAGGTACTTTAACGTTTACTGAGGAATCTTTCACTTATTTCAAGAATTTATTTTTCGTTCAGCACAGAAGTCGACCAAACATGAATCACAGCGCCACTATCGTGATAATTCTAGAACTAAAATTAATAATTAAATAAAAGTACGTTTGGTCATGGTTTTATAAGCTAAATACTAAACTGTCATCGAAATTAAAGTTTTAATGTGCTTGAATACCTGATCTCCCATGACCTGATCTCCCATAACTAAAATATAAACTATTTTCAGATACCGAATACGATTTACCTAAATAAATCAAGGCAATGTCCCCACTAAACCCAGATCCCAATCTTCATGTATCTTTGCAGAAGAAAGTTTCATGAATCTTGACCGGTAGCATGCCGATAACTTAACCTTCACCTGAACTTCCCGGAGCCTTACTCGGCAGCGCGCCACCTGGAGGGACTAGACTAGAACAAAACTATAGTTTCCATTAATCTACTATTTATTTTGACGACGTAAATGCTAGTAAAATCCTGGCCTGAACGTGGATTATGAATTTCCGTAAAACTACAATGAAAAATATCCGAAACTCCGGTAATTCACCGTAACTCTAATTTTCGTGTGGGAAAATTCAAAAAATCTATAACTGAAACAGAAAACTCAGTTCAAAATGTAATTACCAGGTTTCATTATCATACATCCATAATCCACGTGGATCCGTCGCTCTATTATACAAATATAAATATCCTATTAACTAATTTCGACCACAGAGGGCGCGCATGCGCATATTTACAAGTTTCCTAAGCTTACGGCATAAACAGGGTTACCAATTTAACATTTTGTATTTTTCAGGTGGTCGCTCGTTGCATGGTCGTATCTCAATGTAGATGTGCAAATGATTTTCCATCCGAGGACCGATGAGACCACACTTGCCCAGTTTCCGATCGTCGGTTGTGGATCTTCACCAGTGTCCGTGCATTTTGAACCAATGTGACGTACTCGGATCAGGGTAGCGTTAGGTGGTGCGATAACTCCCTGGTATGGTATTTGCAGTGTTACCAAGATGGCGACGTACTGCTAGAGCTTTGATTGGCCCAGTCTGAGCTTTGACCATATCCGATAACTGTAGTGGTATAGTTACTGGACTGGTTCTAGGTGGCTATACCATGGAGTGGCAGTTGTAGTTGTGACGTCAAACCTCGGCGACAAGATAGAAAGAGAAAACTGTGAATTCTCCACCGAGTGAAAACGCTCCCTTGATGAGAAGTTGAGGCCCGAATTTTCGTGCTAAATCTGAAACTGGAGGCACAAGATGACGGAAATGTGGTTGGTGATAAGTAATTCACCCTGGTCGTTAGTAAATTCGGCAAACCCTTGGAAGTGACAGCTCATCCCTTAAGTCCGTGTTGGTGTTATCGTTCTCGGAGATTTGAAGGTGGTAGATAAGCCATGCAACAAACGTTCGGAATGTATAAATAAACAGTTAACAATTTTTGTTATCGATTGGTATCCGCATAACTGTCGAGATACTGCTATCGCTTACCATATTTAATCTCCAGGCCGCCTTCGCAGCAACGGTCTTTATGGTGAGCTGGAGAGGCTCCAAACCATTTAGTGCCCCCAGGGCCATCGTGGGTATCGACTTCGATGCACCAGTGATACCTCTCAGAATCAGTCCCCTGATTCTTTCGAGTCGGGACTTCACAGTAGAAAGTTTAACCCTGCTCCATCATACGACTGCCGCATGTGTTATTCTGGGTCGCAGGATGGCTATGTAAATCCACGTAAGTGTCTCTGGTTTCAAGCCCCAGCTTTTCCCTATGGCTCTTCTACAGAGCGGAAGAGTAGCTACTAGCTTCTTGCACTTGTTTTCCAGGTGCTCGTTCCATGACAGTTTCTTATCCAGAATTACTCCTAAATATTAGGCTTGCCCTTTGATTTCCAGTTTTTGTCCAGCCAATTTCAATGTACTCGTGGTTCCCCACTTGTACCTTCTGGCGAACAGAACTGCATCCGTCTTACTCGGATTGACTGATAGACCAGTCCTCTTAAACCATGAATCTACTATTCTTAGTGGTTGCTGTATTATTCCGAAGAGCGCATCCAGGTGCTGACCGCGCACGATAACCAGTATATGCTCCGCATAGACTATAACGTAGAGGCCCTGACTCGTGAGTAGATAAAGAAATTCATCCACTACCAGGCACCGCAGCAAGGGTGATAAAACACCTCCCTGCGGACACACAGTGGGAGGAAATGCACTTTTTTCGTTCAAAAATGTCCAGAGCCTTCAATTTTGGTCTGATTGAAATTTAAAAAAATTAAAGTTCATTAAATTCTGAAGAGCTTGACGCTCTGAACTTTTGTCTCTTATACTTGTTTATCAATAATTTTTTCACTTAAAGCATGGAAAAACTGAAATTTTTTACATAAAAATTTTTTACGCTTTAATAACTGATTATGTAAACTTTATATTTTGTTAAATAAATGTTTAGAGACTCATAGAGTACATATAATTTGCATATTAGTCAACTTATTTGTTATCAACAAATTTTATGAAAAAGTTAGCAAATAGTGTTATTATCGGTAAAAAAATTTCTGTTTACTAAAAGTGCTACTTATTAATTCAGGAATGATATATAGTTACAAGAATACTTTAAAAGTATTTAATAACCATTGTTATAAACAATTCTTATGTCAAAATATTAAAATTTTAGATTTTTTCAAATTATAATTTCCTTCAATCGCCAGAACGACTTCAGTTATATCTTAAAATAATAAATATTTAATAATATTTTATAAAATATAAGAATTAAAATTTTTATAGACAAATTCAAAATTTTGGCCCTTTCGCATAGAAATTTGTTTGCTTTAGATAAACAAGCATGCTAAGATTAACTCAATATAAAATCTTTTGACAATAACCCAATAACTTGATAGGCAAACCCCTAAGTTTGCAGAGATTCATATCAGAAAACGGGATTGGCAATCAACGCAGAAAAACAAGTACTTTTTTATAAATTTCAGAATTTTGGAATACTTCTTCTTTCGTAATTGATACATGGATCCGAACTCACTAACAGTTTGTGTGCTAAATCAGTTTTAGTAGGAACACGAGAAAACTTGCGTGAATTGAAGTCTCGAATATTCCTGTAGTTTTTGTTCCGAGCTTCACCTACTTCTTCGGAAAACTGTCCAGTTGGTAATGAAAAATGTTTCATAACATCAGCTCCATGCAATAATATATTATGGACAGTTACAAGCATGTAGTACCAAGGGTATAAACGTATGTACAGTTTGGCAGTTTCCATAGTATATATGGGGCATTATTCCTCAACTGCCCCAACTCAAAAAGTCATGTTTTTCGATTGTCTCTAAATTCTGGGAATATGTTCGCCTAACCAACAGTAGTTAATCCACAAACTTATAGACCAGGATCACCAACCCTCCCCAAGTGAGAGGGGGTTGAATTTTCAACCCCAATGCCTGCAGGGGTAGTTTCAAACGCCTGTAACTTCCTTTCTAATTACGCGATTTAAAA
>NC_046665.1:29423731-29442421 GCF_010883055.1 Belonocnema kinseyi | reverse complement strand
TCACGTATAAGGTGTTTGAGTAAATAAAGTACTAACGGATTAGTAATTAACGCCTGTCGTCAGCCTACATCCTATCAAGTTATAGTTTCCAGAGTCTACCACATGGAGATGTCAGTGCGATTTTAGACTCCTTTTATCTGCAAGATGATTCGGGGTGCTTAATTTTAGTGAGTCCCCTCGCCTCTCACTTTCTGGGGTGCTTGATTTTAGTGAGTCCCCTCGCCTCTCACTTTATGGGGTGCTTGATTTTTCTGAGTCCCCTTGCCTCTCACTACACAACCTCCTTATGCTATTCGCCACTTCTTCGTACCAGCTATCCACTTTCTTGGAGTACTATTCTGCTTTCGATTACGTTTAGGCTTCGGGAAAACCTCACTTTTCTCCTCATAGGTAAGTTGTCTAAAATAATAGCTATGCTCACATGCTTCAATTCGTTCTTCTCTTTATAGTAGATAACTACTGTAAAAATGGACGCCTGATCATTATTCCAATGAGAAGATTGGATCGCATTTTAAAACACGTAAGCATAGTTTTCTGCAAAATCGAATATAATCAAGAAATGTTCAACTAATAATGTGGCTTTGAGGTTCTTCAGGAATGATGCCTGCTACTTTGCATAAAATTTATGAGACTTTAAATTCAATAGTTTTTCGCAGAGTCGTTCAAGAAAGATGTCGGATTCTGCTACCTCGGTCATTAGATTACTTCTGTCCGTTTGTTGCCAAATTTGATATCTTAATTCGCTGACGCAGTTCTCATCTAAAATTGCAGTCATATACGTGAGAAGTTGGTTGAATCATGTATTTGTTTTAAAAAATTGCAAGAGCAATAACCAATTATTGTCGAATAATAAATTATAATAGTGAGGAATCATTTATCTTTAGAAAAATACTGTTCAGTTTTAAGGAAGTGCTTTTATTGGAGTTATACAAATGTATGTGTATTGGCGCCTAGAATGCTGAGCGCACTGCGCATGTGCGTCTCTCGCTCGGTGCGCCGCTTCGCCTTTGCCGGCGCGCTCTCCTCACTCCGCAAACGAGGTTCGCGCTGCACGGACGTATTCTAAGTGGCTTTGAATAAAACTTCCTTCTTTGTTCTGTACAATTGTGTACCTTCATTTCACCTGCCACCTACTACTCCTTCAGGTTATGGGCCCTGCACGCTTCCACTGAGCAAGTGTCTGCGAGAAAAGGAGCGGTAGGTGAGAGTGAAACAAAAACGTGATTCCGCGTGGTTCTCTGTGCATTTGTAGTGTGACAGTGAAAAACGAACTTGAGTGCCGAAGCTCGCGCACCGCACATCTCGCCTGCAGTAAAAAGTTGCAAGAGTGACGATGAGCAACAGCGGCGCAAGCCAAGGAGGAGAAGGCGATGGTGGAGGCGGCGCAGGTCGTGGCGAAATGTCGCCAACTGTCAACGCAAAAAGAGGTAAGCTGAAAAACATAAATCATCGCGGAAAATCGTGAACGGGAGTGCCGAAAGTAATCGCGCGAACGCCAACGAGTTGCATCGGATGATGCAATCAATTTGAAAACACGTACCGATCTGTTGATTCGGAGAATCAAAATGGCCGGCGCGCGCGCGAAAAAGTAGCCAAGGAGAACAATGGCTTGGTGTTCGCGTGGTGTCGGCGGAGAAGAAATGCGCGCGCACGCACGCTCGAGAAAGAGAGAGAGAGAGAGAGCGGAGAGGAGCGCAGACCGCGGAGAACACCGCTCGGAGTTCGAGCGTAGGTTCGTTCGTTTGATACGAGAACCGAGGTGCTCGCTACGAAAACTGAGTCGTGTTCGTTTATACACGAAAAAGAAACTAGTACGTTCGACGTACAAAATACGAGTATGCACACATGCGTACATACGCACACGAGTATACAGATGTGTATGCGCATGTATGCATACTTAAACAAAAGGCGTATTAATTCAAATATTTATTGAATTAAAATTTAAAAAAAAGGTAAAATTAAAACTAAAAATAAATAGCAATTTTATTTATCACAGCACTGAAACTGGGACAGCTAAAGGAGGTACTTGAGAACAAGTACAAGCTGTCCGAGATACTTCCATCTGAGGGAGTCTATCTTGTGGAGAAGGATGGAGGATACTCCTTGCTATTTTCAAACGAGCAGGAGATGCCCTTAGGTGAGTGATTCATATTTCATATATGAATAAAAGGTGTCGAAGAATGTCACTCACGACATCTCTTCAAGGGACCAGTGCACTGGGCATTGAGATTTTCAATCTCAATGTTTAGGAGACGCGTTTACTCTTTTGACTGACGCAAGGAGACACGGTTGCCGAGGCTCGATTATGTAATTCAGTATGAGCAATGTGTCCTTGGACTGGTTGCATAATCGACTAAGGGCATAACTGAAAGTCTGACATGTGTTCTGGCTCACTGGATGTTATGCTCGTTACAAACACCGAGCTTGAGTCGGCAAAAGTGTTTAGTAGCACCAAAACCTCCAACCCAGAAAAGGTGACTAAAAAACTAATTCTTTCTTATTTTTCAGAAAAAGGAGACATCCAAGGAGAAGTCAAAGGTTGGCTGGATGGTCAGTTTGAGATCGTCAACAGGCTGTTGATTCGAGAAAAACCTCTACCAACGATTTTCCCGCTCTCGCCAAGAACTGCCAGGGCGAAGCAAGCGCTCGCCAACTCTGAGCAGAACAGGAAGGAGTTGCCCTGCTTGAGAGAAACCCAAGCTTCGCAAACCAAGTTGCTGGGTGAAATGAAGGACCTGCTAAAGCAACTGGCAAACAAGCAGGTAGTCTCGGCAACCAAGCCGGCTGACAGGCAGGAGGTGACTACCAGCGCGCTTGTCCATGCCAAGCCCCAACTTCCACCCAAGCCAACGATCAAAGACAACTCAAAGTTGACGAAGAAGGTTGTATTCGTCCAGTCAGGAGCTGCCGCTCCTTCACTCAACGTCTCGTCGTTCGATGCCATTGAGGAACCGCAAGAAGTCATCAGTTTGGAAGCGTCGACCATCGTGCAGTCCACTGAAACCCCTGGGGCCTCCCAGACTTCGCAGGAAGATTGGGACGACCCAACTGGTTTCAAGCAGACAGTCAACAGCACCGACGCTCTCGAGGATGGCGAGATCCAAGAGACGAGTGACGGCCAAGGAGATAGGCCAAGATTCTCTATCCCTGGAGTTCGCGGCTTCGGATCGTCAACTCCACGGAATGAGGTAACAAAGAACATGTTAACTTTCAAAAATACAAGGTCAAGCGAGTCGGCCGTAAGTAAAATAGCGAACCTTAATATTGAAGAGATAACAAAATCAATAGCTGATGAGGTTAGGAAAAGGTTAGGAGGGAATAATAACATTAGTAATATTACAAACTCAGGAGATAACAGCAGTAAAATTAGCATAGAATTTTCTAAAAATCAGTCCAATTCGAACATTAATAGGAATTACAGTTTAACTAAAAAATTAAACTTTGAAACTTTTGAAGGTTATTTAACTTCAGAACTTAGATCAAGGAGGTTGTCTTATGTTTTGACTGAGACAGAAAGATCAAAGGTAGATTCAGACACATTAGAAAATGATGAAAATACTGTCAGAGACATCATATTTAATCACATCAGCATTAATGACTATGGAAATGATTTTATTCACTTAAAGGATAAAACTCCTATCGAAATCTTAGAATACATTAAAGATGTTAAACTAGGGGAAATCGGCCTTGATGAGCACACGGCTTTTAAGAGGCTCATCAACATACGATTCCACCCCAAAAAGGAGATCGCGGTAGATTACATTTCACGCTTTGAAAAGACGGTTCGAACGTACGAAAATCACTCTACGTCCGGAAAATACCCCGACGATGATAAGAGAAAATTATTTTATCACTCGGTAGAAAAATCACTTCCCGCGATCACCGTACCCCAAGAAAGCACCAGAGCCTTGCAAGCTCAGCCAGGTGGTGCTTTGTCGCACTGCTACTTCTGCGGCGACATGGACCACACCCTAGGAGATTGCCCACGTGGCCAAAAGGTGTGCTACAACTGCAAAAAGCCGGATCACGACCGCAAGTTTTGCCCAGCACCGACCAAACGCCCGTTGGAAAAGGCTGACCCAAGGCGCAACAACAAAAGACCAAGGTTCGGTCATGGAAAGGGGCAGCGTGTGCCAAGTTTACCTGGGCGCTTGGCAGGTCGTGGAGGAAGTCGAGCAAGTGTGCCGAACTCCCGACAGAACAAAGGTAACCCGAAATTCAACAATAATCATAATAAAACAAATGTTAATGCGAACTTGGTTGAGGAATATGAAAGCAATGATTCGGATCGCGACACTGATGTAGAATCTGGCGATGAAGAAACCGATAACGCAGTAAACAATTTCATTGCGGACTCGGGTGCTACTGATCATTTAACAAACGCGTGACTACTTTTCAAGAATCTAGATCTTTCCAAAAAGGGCATAATTAGCTGCGCGAATAAAAATTCGAATGCAGATTTTAAATTTGATGGAAAAGGAGATATTGAACTAGAATTAAATGACGGGAGACCAGTACAGTTAAAAAATGTTATTTACGCCAAAAATTTAACGAAAAATCTCCTATCATTACGAAAGTTTGTAGATCAAGGATTAAAGATCTTTCTTGATAACAAAATGATCAATATCTATGATCCAATTTCGAGACAATCGGTTCTTTCGGGAATTTATAACAAACCGTTTTGGGAGATCGAGATTAAAATAAACGACAATAAAATGAATAAACTCAAAGGAGAAAATAAAAGAGTTTTTGTCAACTTAACGACCAGGAGTGGTAAGTCGTCAACAAGCCAAAGTCATGACAAAAAGAGTAAACCTATAGCACAACCCAAGTCCACCAATAAACTAATGAACACTATAAATAATCATAAAATAGAGAAATCCGAAAATTTATCGATACAGAATTTAAAAGGTTCTATATAATTGAAATCGGACGCCAAGGTGAAACTGAACACAATATTGATGTGGCATGCCAGGTTGGGGCACATGTCTGCGGGATACATGATTAAATTTAAACAATTATATCCGGAATTAAAGGAGTTCGCAACGTCAGATTTTGACGAAGGCATTAGAGAATGCGACGTGTGTTATCGCGCCAAATTGAATAAATTATCTTTCAATAAGGTCAGACACAGAGCGTCTGCTCCTTTGCTCAAATTTCACGCTGACGTAATGGGCTACATAAGCCCTATCACTTACCCAGGTCGATACAGGTTTATCGTATGTTTCGTGGATAGCTACTCTAGATACGCGGGCACATATCCACTGAAACACAAAAGCGATGTACCAAATTGCTTGAGAGAATTTTTGGTTTCCGTTAGAAATTTGATAGGTAAAGACTTGAAAATTTGTTATATGGAATGCGATCAAGGCACAGAGTTTACGTGCAAAGAAACTAGAAAGGTTTTGCAAGAGTTTGGCGCAGAACTACGCACCGTCTGCCCAGCAACTCCAGAACACAACGGGGTCGTGGAGCGGTTTAACCAAACCATTCAAAAGAAAATTAGATCACTGTTATTTGACTCTGGTTTACCGTCACACATGTGGGATATCGCTCTAGGTACCGCGACTTACATATATAATTTAAGCCCACATAAATCTGTAGGTATGCAAGCTCCAATAAAGTTGTTAGTTCCTAATCATAAGTTTGACATTAATCAACTGAGGAGATTTAGATGCTTAACTTATGTAAAAGTAGAAAACGCAACAAAGTTTGGTTCCTTAGCTTTAAAAACGTATCTCGTCGGATACCCACAGGATACATAGTGTATCACCCCGAAACCAAAAAATTGATAGAATCACCCCATGTAAGGTTCGTTGAGAGATACGTTTATGGTGACTTACACCAAGAAAATCCAGAGGAGTTAACAATCAGTCGTTCTGACCCAGAATTGAGCGATTCAGAGGTGACCTCGGAAAATGAGGGAGGAGAGAAAAATTTAGGTAACTTAGAAACTGAGGGAGAAAATCGAAAACCAGCAGTCAAGAGAAAAAGAGGTAGGCCGCGAAAGGTACAACAAGATCCGACTATACTGTACGCGTCACTCTCGGGAGTAAAGAATTCGAAATTTGATTCTGAATATCATGCTCTACTAACTGATATCTCAGGAGACCCGAAGAACTATCGCGATGCAATGAGCATAAAAGATAACGTAGAATGGCGCGAAGCAGTAAATTCGGAACTTGAAGCTATGACTATAAACAAAGTATTTCGCGTTGTAGATAGACCTAAATTAGACTCAAAAGGTCGAAAACCTAACATATTGAGCACTCGTTGGATTTTCAAAGAGAAAATAGATTCCGAAGGGAATAAGTTAAAAAAGGCGAGACTCGTTACGCGCGGTTTTCAAGATAAAAATTTTTATGATTTACACGAGACGTATGCTCCGGTAACTAGATTATCGTTAGTTAGAGCAGTGCTCGCATTTGCCAATAAATTCAATCTAACAATGTATCAACTAGACGTAAAAACTGCCTTTTTAAATAGTTCGGTAATTGAAGAAATTTACATAGAAATCCCTGACGGGTTAGAATATACAAATTTAGAAAAACAGACCAAGGTGTGTAAATTAGAAAAATCTTTGTACGGTCTTAAAACCAGTCCAAAACGTTGGTATGAAACAATCTTTGATGTAATGAAAGAATTAAGATTTAGTACAAACGAAAATGATCCTTGTTTGTTCGTTCGTTCTGACCAAGAATTTAAAACAATAGCTCTCTTGTATGTTGACGATATAATTATGACTGGGAATAATGAAAATGTACTCGCTGATTGTAAGACCAAGTTACAACAAAGATTCAGAATGAAAGATCTCGTTTTGGTTATGAAAAGGCTCACCCACAAAGGTCACCGATGATGACTAATCAAGTTCTGAATAGAGAAAGGCGTACCATAGAGGGAGAGCCCCGTAACGATAACGTTCAATCACCGACCCCTTTTCGAGAAGCAGTAGGATCGTTATTATACCTGACAAATGCGACTAGGCCCGATATTTCCTATGCCGTAAATGTATTGAGTCGTCATCAATTAAATCCCACTGAAATTGAGTGGAAAATGTTGGAGCGAGTATTTAGATACTTGATAAAAACTAAAAATCTTTCTCTGACATACAGAGGTAAAGGTGAAGGAATAGACGCATACTCGGATGCAAGTCTAGCTGATTGCAAGGGATCGATAACCACGTGCGGTTATTTGGTAAGGCTTTATGGCGATATCATTGCGTGGAAAACTCAGAAACAACACTACGTTTCTCTGTCGACTTGTCAAGCAGAATACATCGCTATGAGCGAAGCGTGCAAGGAGATGAAAGCACTAAGTTTTTCGCTTGAAAGTTTCGCGAGTAAAAATATATACCCTATGACTCTGAGATGCGACAATCACTCAGCGATAAATTGCACTCAGATACAAGGCGCTGTAGGACTTGGACATCTCACTGAAATTCGATATCATTTCGTCAAAGAATGTGTAAAAAGGGGAATAGTTAAAATTAAATGGATAGCTTCAAAGTTACAACTCGCGGATATTTTTACTAAACCCCTTTCTTTCAGCTTACACGACAATTTAACCAAGAAAATATTTAATTTAGATGTATCCAATGTTACAGAGAACTACTACAGCTACTCTGTTGAGTCCACAGCTAACTATCATTCCGGTGCTAATGTCGAAAGGCAAGGAGACAATTCTGAATCACATGAGTACAACCAAGGAGAAAATGGTATTTCTTATGTTGATGGCACTGCTTGGTACACTGATGAAGAGGGCAATCACTTCTATTTTGACAATGTCAAACAAGATTGGGTTTATCATTCCGGGATTTGGTAGTTTGTTGTAGTTGCACACTTCTTGTTTGTACTTAAAATGTACGTTCAAATTGAATAAGTTAAGTTCCTTTTATACTTCCTTATTGAGATAATACTGTGTTAATTAAATCAGTATTTCACTTTAACTGAATAAGCTAAGTTTCCTTTTTATACTTTTATATTGTAACAATAAAGAACCAAAGCACTGGTCAAGCGACAATACAAAGAAATATGTCAAATAGCGCAAATATAAGTGATAATAAATAGATAGATATATTTATTGTAAAGACTCAGCAGTCTAGTCGTGGGGGAGTATTGGAGTTATACAAATGTATGTGTATTGGCGCCTAGAATGCTGAGCGCAATGCGCATGTACGTCTCTCGCTCGGCGCGCCGCTTCGCCTTTGCCGGCGCGCTCTCCTCACTCTGCAAACGAGGTTCGCGCTGCACGGACGTATTCTAAGTCGCTTTGAATAAAACTTCCTTCTTTGTTCTGTACAATTTTGTACCTTCATTTCACCTGCCACCTAATACTCCTTCAGATTTTTACTTAATATTTTTTCATAATAACTTAAAAAATTTTTAACTTCTTCAAACTTACTGGTTAACATTACTGAATAGTTTTTTCCGATGACTTCATGCAATTTTGGATCAATGTGAGTAATACAAAAAATGGCATACTTGATCGAGAAACCCAATAAATACCCGTTCGCAAGCCACCATACCAACGGAGTGCTGTTTCTTGGTCGCCGTGCGGTCCGCAGGTCATTCATGTGCCGATTCCAGAAATTGGAGATCGTTCCGGGAGAGACCTTGACCCAGGGATCCAGAAGGCCCGTGTTAGCTAGGCTCTTTCGCCCTTCTATCGTACTACAATCATGAATACTGGGAGAGCCCGTTTATAGGGATCCTTCTCAAAACACCCAGGAGAGCCCGTCTATTGGGGTCCTTGCCTCCATATCCATACGCATGCAGGCCGAGGTCCGTTTGACCCCTATGTCCCATACGCTTAAGCCTCCCCACCAACTACAAGGTCTTACAGCCCCTAGGGGAGGAACATTTTGTTCAAGAATAATTTCTTTTCTAAATGAAGAACTCAGTCACTGCTTCAATATAACAATGGGTTGCCATAGTGTAACCCGTGCTGAATCTCAGTTACCAGGTCAAAGTGGTGGATTACCTTTGAACTTTTTGCAACTATCGAGTTAATGGATGAATTTTTCATTGAAATGAACAGCTTAAAATTTCAGTCATCATGCAACGCGGTTGCTATGGCTCCGTTGGTGCAAAAAAGTTGTTGCTCGCTTTAAAAAAAATTTCGCGCGGTGCAGCAAGTCGACGACATGGAAATCGGCAAATCCAATTAGGTTTAATAATGATGTCATGAAGATTCCAAATGAACGTTTCTATTTTTGGCATCAATGTCCAACCGAATCTTCATCAAACTCTGTGACGCCATCATCTCTTTTTTCGCACAAAAACACATTTTCATTGCAGGGATTACTTGCACTAATTTATACTGACGCAGTTGCCATGAAAATGTCCATCAGAATCTAGTCGAAAACGATCGTGTCGTCATCAAGCTACTCCGCGCGACTTTTTTCTAGAGAGAGTAACAACTCGTTTGCACCATCGGAGCCCTGGAAACCACGTTGCATAATTATCAAAATTTTACGCTCTTCATTTCTATGAAAAATTCGTCCATTGATTCGATTGTTGCAAACAGTTTAAAGGGAAGCCACCACTTTGCCCTGGCAACTAAATTCAGCATGGATTGCACTATGGCAACCCATTGCTATGTTGAATCAGTGACCGAGTTCTTCATAAAAAAACAATAATTATTCTTTAACAATATCGAGGCGTTCTAACGATAGGATGCCAACACACGCGATCGACTAGGCGATACTTAACCAAAAATATAAACAATAAAAAGCTAACCAAGAAGTAAGAACTAGAAAGTTTTAGATCGCGGAATTCAACAAGATGGAGCTAGAAGTTGGCCAAAACTAGAAGATGCTGGCTTGTTCCATCAAAACATTAAAGTGCTATCTCGGGCGAGTAAAGCATGAAGGTGCCACTTCTCGCTTATGATCTAAACTCGAGAAGTGGCAATCTTCATACTTTGCTCGCCGGAGATAGAACTTTCATGATTTGATGAAGCGAGTGAGCACCTTTTAGTTTTGGCCAACTTCTAGCCTCATCTTTCTCAATTACGCGAGCAAGACTTTCTAGCGCTAACTTCTCGGTTAGTTTTGTATTGCTTTTATTTTTGGTTAAGTACCGTCAAGTCGTGTCGCGTGCGTTGGCACTCTATCGTTAGGACGCCTCGATATGTGTGAAAAAAATGCCAGAAATAATTGCTGTTTTGGAAGCGGCCAATTCATAATAACACAATTTGAGAAATTAAATTTTTGCATTAACATTATACATGTCGAATTTTGCAGCAGGATCTCGGGCTATTAACGAAAATGATAAGAATATTAAGGCTATAATCAGGCTTGAAAAAAATTTAGATAAGATGCCTTAGACAACAAAGTTACAAGAGATACGTACAAAAAAGTGTATATTGTGAGATAAATCTAACAGTATTGTTATATTTAAAATAATCGTAGACTTTGCTAATTTAAACGAAAAAAATACTACTTAAAGTGACTCAAGCCAAAAAAGTACAAAGTTAATTAGTACATTAAAAGCACAATTTGAAGCTATTTATTTTACAGAGTATTGTTTTAATGTTACTTATTTGCAATTGAAAATTCTGAACTTAAAATATTAATACTTCGTTTTAATTTCAGTTTCCTTCTAAATGCTTTAATTTTCATCAAAAATTGACTTTTGTTTTTATCTATAAGATGTTTTTAATATAAAAAATGGCTTTAAAAAAATTGGTATCGCAATGTATCAATGCTACAAATGCGTGGATTCATCTTTCTCCGAAGTCAACGGTTTAATTAATCATTTAAAATTAAGGCATAAATATGATAGTCAAAGTCACTATATATGTAAGAAAGACAATTGTTCTAGAATATTCAATGGCATTCATATATTCAGAACCCATTTAACGAAAAATAATCCAATGCGATACAAATCCCCGAGTCGTAACTCACCAGGCCTTCAATTACTTGAACCTATTCCGACGAAACCTTTGGCTAACATACCTTCAGAAATACCTGATAATGAAAGTCTTCCAAATACTCCTAAGAATGTGACTCCTGCTGAGTACTAGAGATTCGTGAAAGATTCAACTTTGACGTATGTCTCTCACTTTCATAGGAAAAGTTCTCTAACGCGCGAAAACATGCAAGATATTGTTGATACAACTTCCGAATTCATCGAAAGTACTGTAATTTCTAAAATAAAAATTTAAGTTGTATCAGTATTAAAAAGTGTTCAAGTGGCTGAAAAAGATAACGTTAAGATAGAAGCACTATTTAAAATATCGAAAAACTCTTTCTCAGTATTAAAAACTGACTATAAGAGAACAAAAGCCCTTAAAGACAGTTCTTGCTACATAGCACCAAAGTCTTACGAGATTGGTGACATTTTAGAAGGCCAATACGTTAATAGTGTTTATACGTTAGTTCGGGTAAAAGAAAAGGTCACACGTATCAATAAAAAATATCTTGCAGACATTTTTGAAATACCTTAGCTTTTGGAAAGTATTCTATCTTATATGAGCTCGCTATCTGCAAATAATGAGATAATATCGAATATAACTCAGGACACTCTTTTTAAAAAGATTTGTTTACGATTCCCCCGTAAATTTCTACTACCAGTTGTCTTTTACTTCGACGAATTCCATTTTAATAACGGAATGGTACCACATGCAGGTGTTCACAAATTGGGCGTAGGTTATTTCTACCTACTTTGCCTGCCGCCTGAAGTTAGAGCAAAACTAGAGAATATCTTTTTAACTCTCCTTTTACTTAAAACTCATCAAGAGGAACAAGGTAATGAGTAGGGTGGTCCAAAATAACGTATTTTCGAATTTTGACCATCCAATACTAAAAACTGATTCATCATGGTGAATAAACTCTTGCGTTTTTTTTTCTTCAGAATTTAAAAATAATAATAGAGGGAATTACTGGTTAGTGGGCGGAGCAGTAAACCACTCACTTTGGACTCAGGCAGTGAGACCCAGACTTGCACTTTGTATATTTTTCACCTGTTCCACGTTTACCCCTTTAGATTTCTTGGGAATTTAGATTTTATTCCAAATTTTTTTAATATTAAAAATTCTGAAGAAATAAGTAATATATTTATAAGAATAGTGAAATAAACTCTAACAATGATATTAGTTTATAATGTTTTATATTTTACTATTATAATGAGATTAATTTGTGTAAATTTAATTTAATTAACTGATTATTAATTGTTTTAATTAAATTCAATCATGAATTTTATAGTAATTCATAAAAAGTTTGGTAGTAAACACTAGATTTTAAATGAAGAATTATTACTGAAAACTTTGAAAATTTGTAATGAGTTACAGAGGAATGAATGATTGAATTTAGTTAAACAATTTATAATGAGTTAATTTAATTGAACTATAACTGAATTCATTACTAGTAGTGACATGTAAATACATAGAGTATTATCATTCTTGAAAAATACTTTATTCTTTGTAAGTTTAAAATCCCAGCATTGTACAACAGCGTCATACCCCGTCATATTATTTTCCTAGGAACTATCTAATGTCCGAATTACTCATCTTACCCATTAGCAGAATTGCGTGGACGCAAACTGCCCTTAAACAAAGAAATGCTCCAAATCTTTTTCTATCGTCATAAAGCTTTAAAAAAATCTGATCGTGAAAGTACTATATGTGTTATTAAAAAGCGCATGATTTTTTGGAATCGAAGAACAGTTTCAAGAAAAACCGAGTACTATTCAGCTAGCAAACTTGAGGCTTCATTTAAAAATTGGAAAGCAATTAAAAAGTCGAAGCAAAAAAGTGTAGAAATACAAATAGCAAAAGAGTTGGAGTTCCAAGGAGAGCTTGATGATTTGTTTGATGCCTCGCATCATACTGCTTTTGAAGAAATGAATGGTGCTGAAGATAAAGAGTGTTTAGGCTTGCAACCAAGGAAAGGACGCGAAGGCTATTTGCTCGATGTTATCGATACAGCTCCTAAAGAAAATCAAAATCATTGTGAAGAAAATCAAAGTAAGTTTTTACATTTTGTCCATGTGTTTTCTTTCAGTACCGGGGAAAATGATTTACCCACTCATTTTTTAACCATTGCTGAAGTGACTCGTTTTTATAATATTGACGTGCATTTTTTTCATTATAATAGCACAAAATCTAAGAAAATTCTGCATCCAATCAGCTAAAGTTGAAGGCAAAAAGTCAGCGCAGTAAAAAATGTTGTGCAAAAAGACGTAAATTGTATTTTTGGCTCAGGATTCATCTTCTTTGGTTAAAAATTCTACTAAAGTGAAACTCTTCAATAGCCCTCCCTTCTATAGCCCTTCCGAGAATTGATGCCGCGTCGTAGGTGGTTATAACAGGAACTGCGCGGAGCAGTTAAGCGTGATCAAACAAAAGCTGAGCGGGCTACAATGAGTCAGTTTCTACTTACCGTCAGCCCCAAAATCGGCGTTATAAAAGAGTTTCACTGTATTGGTTAAGGATTGAATTAATTTGTTGAAAATCCATCTTTTTTTTTAATTGATCTTTGTAATATTTTTGCCGGGTAAAAAATTAAGCTGCTTCCTCGAAATTCGATTCTTTGTGTACAATATTCAAGATTTTTGTAGAAACCTTAAGCATTTGGTTCAAAAATAAAATTTTTCATTGACAATTCATATTTTCAGGTCGAAAATGTAACTGTCCAGTTTTGGCTTGAAAATTCAACAATTTGGCTGTAGATTATTCTTTTTGGTTAAAAATGTAGCCATATAATTTTAAATTCATTTCTTTGATTGTGAACTAACTTTTTTGTTGAAGTATCTTATTTTCGAGTTGAAAATTAAACTTTTTTTAAAAAGTTTGCATTTTCGCCTAAAGATGAAATACTTCTGTAGAAAATTCTATAATTTGGTTTAAAATGAATTTTTATGTTGTAAATTAAGCTGCTTCCTTAAAATTCGAATCTTTGTCTAGAATATTTAAGATTTTTGTAGAAAACTGAAGTATTTGGTTAAAAAATAAAATTTTTAGTTAAAAATTCATATTTTTATTTAAAAAATTTAACCGCCCAGGTTTTGCTTGAAAATTCGAAAATGTGACCGAAGATTATTGTTTTTGGTTAAAAATTTAACAACATAATTTTTAATTTATTTTTTTGGTTAAAAATAAACTCTTTTTTTGAAATATTATATTTTCGATTTGAAAGTTAAACTTTTTTTCAAAAAGTTCGTCTTTTTCGCCTGAAAATTAAATACTTCTGTAGAAAATCCAACTATTTGTTTAAAAATTAGGATATTTGATTTTAAATTAACATTTTTATTAAAAATTCATATTTTCGGCTTGAATACTTAACTATTTTATAGAAAATAGCGCTTTTCGGATTGAAGTCAACTGTTTGTGGATAAGGCACTTTAACAAGAACTCATTAGACAGTTGTGCAGATAACATATGCCGCTAGTTTACGCTAAAAACGGTTATAATTTATATATATATTTTTAATTACAGTAAGTTCACAAAATAGTGGTCTCGTTTCAAATTTATCAAATTACGCCTGGTCAGATAATGAAGAGAAAGTAATTAGACAGTTTTTGGCCACTAAAAAGAATGATGATGATGATGAGGAATCACCTTTTCCAGGTAGCTCAAAGACACTTGATTCTCCGCGTATAAAGGAAATCAAATTATTGACTCCTGACATAACAGCCAGTTTAGATAGGGGGAAAACAAGCGACAGAATGGCTGCACGTATAATCGCTATTTTTACTCAAAGTTTGGTATTATGTTTGGAAAACTTATGTTTAGTTCACCAAACCATTAGAAGAGTGAGAGATGTGCAACGGCAAGAGTTAGCGGCTGAAATAAAAAACAATTTTGTATCCACAACAAACCTTGTTGTTCAGTGGGACGGCAAGTTTCTGTCTAATCAACAAAAATTAAATGAAAATGTTGACCGTCTTCCTGTACTTGTACCTGGAGAAAGTGACGATCAATTATTAGGAATTCCAGAATTGGAAAATGGAACAGTTGAGGCACAAGCCAATGCAGTTGTTGAGCTTCTAAAAAAATGAAACATTTAAGATGACGTTTGCGGTTTATGTTTTGACATTTAGCTGTTCGCCATCACGTGTACGAGATTAGATTAAACTCAAGTTTTGAAGAGTGTATGGGACCTACTAGTGGACGAGACTTTTTTATATTTGAATGTTTTAAATATGAATGGGAAAATATCGACCTAAACAATTTTCAAAGCCATATGGTTGATCCATTAGTATCCGAAATGCTAGAAGATGAAGAAGAAAATCTTCTTCGCTTGGTTTTGTAGAGCTTTAGACTGGAGGTAAAACTTAAAAATACTTTAATCATTTTTTTATTTACACAAGCCTGCAAGCTTTAAGGGTAATCAAATTTTTGGAGGCTTATTACTATTTTTGCATTTTACAGAATAAAGCTGCTCCGCAGTGTGACTATCGTGAATGCTTCAAATAATGACCTCGAATTCCTGAAAATCATTGATCAATATGAAGCTGTAAGCTCAAAGATTTCAAAAGTTTGTTTAAACAAATTCGAGTGACATCTTTGTTACTTGGGTGAATAGCTCATTAGGTTGGATTTTTTTTATGGCACAGTGTCCGTTCAACGTAAATCAAAAATGTCTCAGGCTATCAAAGAATGTGCCGGTGATAAGAAATCTCTAAAACGAAAGGAGCTTACGGTGATTGACAAAAAAAAGATCAACGATAGCGGATTGCGTCTCGTGCAGAATTTGCCAGTTGTAAGTGATAGAGCAGAACGTGGGGTTGCTCTGATCAAGGATTGCAATTTGTTGCTCACAAAAGACGAACAAGGAAGACAAACCCTAATGCAAGTAGTTCAAAAGTATCCTCAGAAATTTTCCGAATGTGACAGAGCGTCATTAAAAGAGTCTTTTCAAAAGTACGTATTTCGTGACTAAAACTTTCAATGAATCTGTACCCTTTTTTGTCCCTAAGGCAACGAAAAGGATTATTCATTGAGTTGAAAATTTGGAAATATTTTTGCAACGTGTATAATAAATTAAATTTTTTAAACAGTAAATCTATCTACTTTGTTCCTCGCCGATAGTTCGGAAGACCAAATCTGCTGGATGAGGCGTTTGTATCTGCTGCGGAGAGTATCCTTTATAGATGTCACATCCTCAATGCAGCTCTGTGGCACGTCCAGATATGTACGAGGTGTGTTCAAAAAGTAAGGGGACTTTTCAATTTTCGCGAGCTACGTATATTCAAGTTTTAAATTTTTTGTTTTGTTGTGTTGACACACTCGTCACGATCACATGTTCACAGTTGTGACTATATAGCTCGTGTTGTTTTTCTGCCAGATACGTAAAAGGTTAGAAGGGTTTGGTGTGCTCGGCGATTTTCTTCTTTCGAAAAAAATGGAGCAAAGAGTTTGCATTAAATTTTGTGTGCAAAATGGAATCCAGTGCTCTAAAACTCTTGAAATGTTGACAGTTGCATACGCTAAGTCTACTCTCAGTAAGAAAGATGTGTATAAGTGGTACAAGCTGTTCCAAGAAGACCGAGAGGATGTCGAAGACGAACCTCGCCCTGGACGTCCCAGCACGTCAACAACAGATGAAAACGTTCAAGCAGTGGAAGAAATGGTTTTAAAAAATCGCCGAATTACCATCAGAGAAGTTGCTGAAGAAGTTGGCATATCGGTTGGCTCATGCCATGCTATCTTTTCGGACGTTTTGGGCATGAGACGTGTGTCAGCGAAATTTGTTCCAAAACTGCTTAATTTTGAAAGTGCTTGTGAAAGATTTTCTTACCAAAAACAGAACCACAGTCAGGCCTCAGCCTCCATATTCACCGGATTTGGCCCCCAGTGACTTTTTTCTTTTCCCAAAACTGAAAAGACCCATGAAAGGACATCGATTTTCAACGATTGAGGAGATAAAAACTGCATCGCTGAAAGAACTCAAGGCTATACTACAAAATGATTATCAGGAGTGCTTCGATGATTGGAAAAAGCGTGGGCACACGTGTATTATATCTGAGGGGAATTACTTTGAAGGGGACAACATAAATATTGAGGAATAAATGAATATTTTTTAAAAAACCATAAAGTCACCTTATTTTTTGAACACACCTCGTATAAATCTCTCCAGCGCAAAGGTGTCGTATGGTGCTTTTATCAATGAGCTCAGGATCTTCAGGGATGCCATTAAGTTTTCCTCGCTTCAAATTAATTTTGGTGCATTTGTCTATCCCAAATTCCATTCCTATTACCTTAGTATATCGATCGACAATCCCTATAGCTACATATAGTTGCTCTTTGTTTTTAGCATAGATCTTAAGATCGTCCGTGTAAAATACATGAGTGACCTTGTACTTTTGATCTGCAGGTTTGCCGCACAAGTGCCCGTCGGAATGGGGAAGTGCTACAGATAATGGCAATAATGTGAGGCACAAGAGGAGTGGGATCATGGTGTCGCCCTGAAAGACATCTCTCTGAAAGGTGAACTTGTTAGTTGTCACAGAATTTTTTCCAGATGAGATAGTGCATCTGGTTTTCCAAAGCGGCATCAATCTCTCTATGTACCTCACGATTTGCGTGTGAACCTTTAAGCTTGTCAAAAGACAGATGATCAGTGTGTGAGAGGTCGAATCGAAAGCTTTCCGGTAATCAATCCAAGCCATCGATAGGTCACGCTAGTAGTATGCCATATCTTTGTAGACACATCTATCGATGAGCAGGTTCTCCCGACATCCTGCTACGCTTTTCTTTGTGCCGCCTTATTCATATATTTCTTGCCACACAGGTTCAATTGCCGGAACAATCCTATCATTAAGGGTATCTGTGAATATCTTACACAGTGTGTTCAGACAAGTGATTGGCCAGTAATTCTTCGTCATGCATGTATATATATATATATAATTAAAAATTTGTCATAAGGACAACCGCAGGATTTCGCTGGGAGCGGATGCTAATCTGAAAAATTGAACCCACTTCCATCGAAATCGCGGTAAAATTTCAGCCATAACCACGTCTCACAACCGTGAGATAGGTGGTTAGAGTCTGTAAAGGAATCAATACGACGATCCAGCAAAAGCCTCGTGGACCCTAAGAACACGGAGCGACCTAAGGACAACCGCCATCTACATTTTTCCCGCAAGTGTTCTAGCATGTTGTTGACACGCAGGGATGCTTTTTAGGCTATTAGCAAGTGAAAGCTTGGCACCTCCAAGAGCGCCGATGATAAGGACGATCAGATTAACAGAATATTCCGGGTACAATCGTTGCAACTCCCTCATATGATCTCGATACCTCTCTTTCTTTTCATTCTCCTTGGCTATGATGTTTTTGTCAGCTGGTGCCGAAAATTCGATAACGAACATGGTTCGCTTTTCGAAGTCAAGAAGAACCATGTCAGGCCTCGAGTGAGCAACAGAAACAATTGTCGAGAATATAAAGTTCCAGTATATACGGCACTTACCACTCTCGAAAATTGACTCAATTTCGCTAGGAGCGTTTAGAGGAGCGATATTAAGGTGAATGCCGTAGGAGTGACAGAGATGGCAATACAGTACTCTTAGTGCCGCATTGTGCCTTTGAATGTAGGTCGTTCCCGCGTGTGTTGGAGAACTAGATAGTATGTTAAGGTGGAAATGACACCGTCTTGGCATGCAAAAATGAAACCCTCTGTACCGGACTTCAATCCGGGCGATTTAAAGAAAGCAAACGTTAGCTCACAAGACATTGACTGATCCTTCACAT
>NC_046665.1:29412200-29423631 GCF_010883055.1 Belonocnema kinseyi | reverse complement strand
AAAAAAATTACATTTTCATCCAAAAAGCTAAATTGTATACTAAAAAAAGGCATTTCTAATAAAATACATGAACTTTGCACAAAAGAAATTTATTTTCCACGATGACTAATTTTCTGAGCAAAAAATTAATGTTTAATCATAGTTAAATTTTGGACAACAAAGATTACTTTTCTACTAAGAAAGAAGAGTATTCAATAAAATACAAACAATTCTAACTAAAAACGATCACTTTTCATTTAAACATAGAATAGTTAAATTTCTGGTTAAAAAACAATTAATTTTTAACCAAAAAGAAAATAAATTTTCTACAAAATAGTTACATTTTTAGAAAACAAATTTATCCAATTAATTGATGAATCAACAACCAAAAAAAATATGAGAAAAAAAAATGTTAAAATTCTTTGAAATCGCTCGAAATTATTGAAATTAATTGAAAGTTCGTTGGAATGTTTTAAAATATCCTGAAAAATTTTGAATCCTTTAAAACCGCTTAAAATTTTTGAAAGCTCTTGAAAATTCCTTACAAGTTTAAAAATACCTTAAAAGCTTTCAAATCCTTTAAAATCTCATACTGAATTATTGAAATCAATTGAAAATGCCTTGGAATCTATTAAAATATCCTAATATATATATCAAATCCTTTAAAATCTCATATTAAATTACTGTCAAAAATTGAAAATTCCTTGGAACGTTTTAAGACACTATCAAATATTTCGAAACCTTCAAAATATTTTGAAAGACCTTGGCATCTTTGAAAGATTTCTAAAGTAATTTGGAATTTTTTTACATAACTCTGCTAAAGTTGTTAAAATTCTTTGAAATTCCTTTAAATTATAAAAATAAGTTGAAAATTCCTTAAGATCTTCCAAAACATCCTCAAATATTAAAAATGCTTAAAAACCTTTTAAAATCTTTAAAAAATTTGTAAAGCTCTTGAAAATATCTTACAATTCAATAAATACCCTGAAATATTTCAAATCCTTTAAAATCTCACACTAAATTATTAAAATAATTTGAAAATTACTTGAAATCTATTAAAATATTCTAAAATATACATCAAATCCTTTAAAATATCATTCTAAATTTCTGTGATCAATTGAAAATTCCTTGGAATCTTTTGAAATTCTCTCAAATTTTTCAAATCCTTTAAAATCTTTTCAAATACCTAGAACTTTTTATAAAGATTTCTAAAGTATTTGAAATTTTTTTTAATAACCCTTTTAAAATTGCTTAAATTCTTTGAAATTCCCTTAAATTATAAAAATCAGTTGAAAATTCCTTGATATTTTTAGAAATATATTCAAAAATGTTTAAAATCCTTAAAAATCTTTTTAAATCTTTTAAATTTATTAAAGCGCTTAAAAATATCTTGAAATTTGAAACATACCCTGAAATATTTTTTGAAATGTCAAGGCATTTTTAACTGATTTCCATAATTTATAGGAATTTCAAAGAATTAATCCAATTTTAAAAGGGTTATTTAAAAAAATTTTTAATACTTTAGAAATCTTTTAAAAAATTAAGTTGTAGGTGTTTCAAAAGGTTTTAAAGGATTTGAAAAATTTTAGAGAATTTTAAAAGATTGCTAGGAATTTTCAATTTAAAAGATTTCAAAAGATTTTTAAGGATTTTAAATATTTGTGCATATTTTTACAAATGTCAAGGAATTTTCAACTGATTTTCATAATTTAAGGGAATTTCAAATAATTAAAGAAATTTTAGATGGTTTCCTCAAAAAAAATTAAAAATACTTTAGAAATATTTAAAAAAATAAGTTGTAGGTGTTTCAAAAGATTTTAAAGTATTTGAAAAATTTTAGAGAATTTTAAAAAATTGCAAGGAATCTTCAATTGATTACAGTAATTTAATATGAAATTTTAAGGGATTTGATATATTTTAGGATATTTTATTAGATTTCAAGTAATTTTCAAATTATTTTAGTAATT
This sequence comes from Belonocnema kinseyi, assembly GCF_010883055.1. NCBI lineage: Eukaryota > Metazoa > Arthropoda > Insecta > Hymenoptera > Cynipidae > Belonocnema > Belonocnema kinseyi. Next base: position 29,421,685 of record NC_046665.1, on the reverse strand, counting down.
TAGTGTGAGCTTTTTAAGGATTTTAAATATTTCAGGGTATTTTTTAAATATATATATAATTAATGTTAATATTGTAATTATAAAATATTATATTAATATAAATGAATAGTTGACTAAGTTTTAATAGAAATAGTAAAACTTTCAACTAAAACACTTAGTTTTCTGCAACAAAAAATTTTTGAATCAAATACATAACTGAAGAAAAAAAATTTTTTCAATTGTTTTCAACATGATAGTAAAATTTTAAATAAAAAAATTAAATTTTCTTCAAAAAAGCTAAATTGTATACTATAAAAAAGGCATTTCTAATAAAATACATGAACTTTGCACAAAAGAAATTTATTTTCCATGAAGACTAATTTTCTGGACAAAAAATTAATGTTTAATCATAGTTAAACTTTCGACAAGAAAGATTAATAGTTAAATTTCTGGTTAAAAAAAATTAATTTTTAACCAAAAAGAAAATAAATTTTCTACAAAATAGTTACATTTTCAGAAAACAAATTTATCCAAGTAATTGATGAATCATCAACCAAAAAAAATATGAGAAAAAAAACGTTAAAATTCTTTGAAATCGCTCGAAATTATTGAAATTAATTGAAAATTCGTTGGAGTGTTTTAATATATCCTGAAAAATTTTGAATCCTTTAAAACCGCTTAAAACTTTGGAAAGCTCTTGAAAATTCCTTAGAAGTTTAAAAATACCTTAAAAGCTTTCAAATCCTTAAAAATCTCATGAATTATTTAAATCAATTGAAAATGCCTTGGAATCTATTAAAATATTCAACAATATACATCAAATCCTTTAGAATATCATTCTAAATTACTGTGATCAATTTAAAATTCCTTGAAATCTTTTAAAATTCTCTCAAATTTTTCAAATCCTTTAAAATCTTTTTAAATACCTAGAACTTTTTATAAAGATTTCTAAAGTATTTAAAAATGCTTTAAGTAACCCTTTTAAAATTGGTTTAATTCTTTGAAATTCCCTTAAATTATGAAAATCAGTTGAAAATTCCTAGACATTTTTAAAAATATGCTCAAATATTTAAAATCCTTAAAAATCTTTTGAAATCTTTTAAATTTTTCAAAGCTCTTGAAAGTTCCTTGAAATTTAAAAAATACCCTGAAATATTTTAAATCCTTAAAAAGCTCACACTAAATTATTAAAATAATTTGAAAATTACTTGAAACCTATTAAAATATCCTAAAATATATCAAATCCCTTAAACTGTCATATTAAATTACTGTAATCAATTGAAAATTCCTTGCAATCTTTTAAAATTCTCTACAATTTTTCAAATCCTTTAAAACCTTTTGAAACACCTACAACTTATTTTTTTTAAAGATTTCTAAATTATTAAAAATATTTTTAAATAACCCTTTTAAAATTGCATTAATTCTTTGAAATTCCTATAAATTATGGAAATCAGTTAAAAATTCCTTAAAATTTCAAAAAATATTTCAGGGTATGTTTCAAATTTCAAGATATTTTTAAGCGCTTTAATAAATTTAAAAGATTTAAAAAGATTTTTAAGGATTTTAAACATTTGAACATATTTCTAAAAATATCAAGGAATTTTCAACTTATTTTTATAATTTAAGGGAATTTCAAAGAATTAAACCAATTTTAAAAGGGTTACTTAAAAAATTTTTAAATACTTTAGAAATCTTTATAAAAAGTTCTAGGTATTTGAAAAGATTTTAAAGGATTTGAAAAAATTGAGAGAATTTTAAAAGATTCCAAGGAATTTTCAATTGATCACAGTAATTTAGAATGATATTCTAAAGGATGTGATGTATATTTTAGAATATTTTAATAGATTCCAAGGCATTTTCAATTGATTTACATAATTCATGAGATTTTTAAGGATTTGAAAGCTTTTAAGGTATTTTTAAACTTGTAAGGAATTTTCAAGAGCTATCAAAAATTATAAGCGGTTTTAAAGGATTCAACATTTTTCAGGATATTTTAAAACATTCCAACGAATTTTCAATTAATTTCAATAATTTCGAGCAAATAACTAAGACTATTCGACACTATAAAAAATTGAGACACATATATTTTTATTGCTTAAGATCTCCTCTTTTCGACGGTGCCAATGAAATTCCTCAAAAAATTTATTTATTATCCCAAAATGCAGTTTAAAAAAAAAAACGTGATTTTTCGTGCCTATTTTTTTTGTGAACCATTTTCCAAAGCTTTTCGAGCCTGTAATTAACCTGGAATCTCACTAACCGGTGGAATGAATGTCTAAACTTTGAGAATCCATGGTTCAAAGATCGATTTTTCGTTTTAGTATTTTCAAAATGGCGTCTTAATGGCAAAATTTTTGTGAAAACATTCATGAATTTTTTTACAATAAACGATGCGCTTTTCGGAAAAATCATCAAGAATAAAAAGTTCTTATAATCAGCCAAGGAATACGCCTGAATTTTTTCGAAGCGTTTTGAGCAAAATTTTGGATTTTGCATATAAACAATTTATGCAAAATTCAAAATTTGGCTCAAAACGCTCCGGAAAAATTCAGGCGTATTCCTCGGCTGATAACAAGAACTTTTTATTCTTGACAAATTTTCCGAAAAGCGCATAGTTTTTCAATAAAAAATTTTCATATTTCTATGCATCGTGTAAGAGTAAAATGATTCACGAATATCTATCGTCCGTCTGCCGCAAACAAAGTTTACGTTGCCCAACTATCACCAACGTGGAGGTCGCCGAATATCGATAGTCTCTTTTTTTTAAAGGGATTTTATATTTTTTTTTAACATTTTTTATTTTTTTTTATGGAGAATTTTTGTCATTTCAGATTTCAATCCGTTGAAATCATTTTGATCCTGCTGTTTCAGAATGTAATTTTGAGAAACAATGTAAGCAGCAATACATGTTGCAATCAATGCAAAATCTAGTAGTCCTCTGGCGACATTGTTCATTATTACATAATGCTCTTGTTCGTGATTCGTATCTGTGAGTTTCGAAATTACCTAGTTTTGATTGCAACAAATATTTCCTGCTGATTTCTTTACAGATATCTTTCGTTTTCAATTTAGCTATATTATTCTTGTTGCAAATTTTCCAAATTACGGTAGCATTTGTAATTGATGATTCTATTATTCGTGAAAAAATTTTAAAAGTCCATTTCTTTGAAGTAATAGATGGAGAAGCTTTTTTGCATCTGAAATCGTGCAAATCTACCCCTCCCATGTAATTATTATACAAAGAAAAAGCTCGAGGAAATCCTAGTTCTACTCTCTCTTGAGCAGCTCGTGAAAATCTTTTCACTGGGGTTATGGGAGTGATACCACATGCTGTGGAAAGAATAGAGACATGTTTTGTGTCTATTACACTGGTAAAATTCATCCCACTGTTGCGATCATGACATACTTTGTACGATCCTCGCGGATCATTTTTTGCAAATTCATGCTTTTCTTTCACTCTGTCTTTACGGACAGTTCCTGTTGATCGTAAACCACATTTATGCAGGTGGATGAGTAAATCTGGGCTGGTAAAGAAATTATCAAAATACAGATGATAATCAGATCATTTTTTTCGTGAAAGGCCATTGAGAAGTGGATTGATCATTTGTGAAACAACTCTGGAGCCAAGTGCACATGCCAATAAATTTATTCCAATGCTTGGATTATTTTTTCCACAATAAACGTTTAAATTGAATAGATATCCATTGGCTGCACATAAGCCCCAGAGCTTTATCCCATATCGATCAGGCTTGCAAGGCAGATACTGTTTCAAGCTCGTACGACCAAAAAATCGAACCATCATTTGATCAACTGAAAGTGCTGTTGAGAAAAAACCCAATTGTTGAATATTTTGCCGGAATAAATTTAATATTTTACGAATTTTCCATGCTTTATCTTTATCATTAGCATCCTCAGTTTTTGAAAATTTTATTTTTGATTTGATTTCACGAAATCGATTGCGGCTCATTGCTAAAGTCAGTTTCCCAATACTCTTCTTGATTATTTCGGATATTGTAGGATAACAGCACTAATACGAGTATACCTATGAAAGTGTTTAGTTCTTCTGTAGATATTTGTAAGCCATTTTGTTGGCTAGCTTCTATGATATACTTTTTTATTTCTCTGGAGAAAAAGCATTCAAATAACTCCACAGGTGACATAGATGATATTTTTTTCCGTACATTATCAGACAGAAAAGCTTGACCATCTAAAATTCCAGGGCAAACTTTTTCTTCGTTACTCCATGAAAAAACGTGATTTGGTTCCAATTATTTTTGAGATGCTGTGTAGTTATGGAAAACAGATCTATATGATACATTCGGTCTGGGAAATTCCGATCCCGAATTCTCGTCATCTGATGAATCATCTTCATCAGAGCCTCCACGTTGGTGATAGTTGGGCAACGTAAACTTTGTTTGCGGCAGACGGACGATAGATATTCGTGAATCTTTTTACTCTTACACGATGCTTAGAACTATGAAAAATTTTTATTGAAAAACTATGCGCTTTCCGGAAAATTTGTCAAGAATAAAAAGTTCTTGTAATCAGCCGAGGAATACGCCTGAATTTTTCCGGAGCGTTTTGAGCCAAATTTTGAATTTTGGATAAATTGTTTATATGCAAAATTCAAAATTTTGCTCAAAACGCTTCGAAAAAATTCAGGCGTATTCCTTGGCTGATTACAAGAACTTTTTATTCTAGATGATTTTTCCGAAAAGCGCATCGATTATTGTAAAAAAATTCATGAATGTTTTCACAAAAATTTTGCCATTAAGACGCCATTTTGAAAATACTAAAACGAAAAATCGATCTTTGAACCATGGATTCTCGAAGTTTAGACATTTATTCCACCCGTTAGTGAGATTCCAGGTTAATTACAGACTCGAAAAGCTTTGGAAAATGGTTCACAAAAAAAAATAGGCACGAAAAATCACGTATTTTTTTGTTTAAACTGCATTTTGGGATAATAAGTAAATTTTTTTAGGAATTTCATTTGCACCGTCGGAAAGAGGAGATATTACGCAATAAAAATATATGTGTCTCAATTTTTTCTAGTGTCGAATAGTCTTAGTTATTTGCCGTTGAAAAGCAGTGTACCGGTAGTGGCGTTTTGGCCGTTTAAGGGTTAATCGGCGGTAACTCTGTTACAACACTTAGCCTAATTAAAAAAAAACGATGAACAATCCATATTACGGGGCGGGGAGATTTGAGCGCGTTTGATCCGAATTAAGGGATCAAGATATCGGTATAGTATTTCACATGACATAAGGGAAGTAAATTAAAAGGAGCGAACGTCGCAACGGTCTTCAACCTGCATTAATGGGCGGTAACTCTGTTACAAGACTTAGCCTGATTAAAAAAAACAAACGATAAACAATCCATATTACGGGGCGGGGAGTTTTGAGCGCGTTTGATCCGAATTAAGGGATCAAGATATCGGTATAGTATTTCACATTACATAAGGGAAGTAAATTAAAAGAGCGAAGTAATTCGCATCAACTTAACCCGGATTAATGGGTGGTACGCTCGTATGGCAACTAATATCTGGATACTCATTTAAAACTGAAAAAAGGGGATTAGAGTATAAAAAGTCCCATATTCAGACAAGACTTCCGATTTTATGATTGTAGGTACATATCTAAAGATTCAACACGGGGTTTTTTTCAGTATAACCGTTCGCACAGGGCATTCAAATATTTGATAAGGTCTGCAAGAAAAAGTACCCGAGAAATTTGACATGACTTTTTAACTGATGAAAACCTATCTTGAAAAGATCCGCATGTTACTTAAACTATTTATAGGGGTACTGAGCCATATGATAATTTACAAAGAAGGTACCTTTTCAAGGCATACAGTGTCAAGGTCGACCTAAATTAAACTAGCTTTCATACTACCTATACCTAGCATGTTCTACGGTCATCTCCCTCGATGCTAATGAATTTCCTTAGTGCTGATGTGGCTTCTGATCGCATCGTGGTCGAAAGTCATAGCGCCGAATTTCCGGTTCCCCCACTTCCAAGGGTGTGATGACTATTTTGGGTGGGCGACCACGTTTCCTTCGTGGTTGTTTGACTTTTACAAGCCCTTCCTGCTCGGGCTGAACCACTTCTTCCATGAAGTGCTGAACTCTAGGCTGGGTGGCTATGGATATTGCCACGGGATCAATTCCATTTTCCACTGACTTAGTTCCCCAAGGTACGCGGGGCGGTGGAAACTCAACGCGTGAGCTGTTGTTTAGGGGTTCAGAGTGGTTTACCACCGTCGAACTTCTATGATTCTGAGGATGAGGCTCTTCTGTAGTGGCGCTAGAAGCGGCCACGGGGGCCCTACGTGAGTTAGGCAGCAATTGCTCAACGCGTGAGTTATTTAGTGGGGTGTCAGAGCTGTTTAACACAATCTGACTTGAGTAAGTCTGAAGATTCCGTTCTTCCGAAGTGGTGGTCGGAACGACCACAGGGGCCCTACGTGAGTTGGGCGGCAATTGCTAAACGCGTGAGCGATTTACTGGAGTATCAGAGCTATTTAACAGAGTCTGACTTGAGTAAGTCTGAAGATTCCGTTCTTCAGAAGTGGTGGTCGGAACGACCACAGGAGCCCTATGTGAGTTGGGCGACAATTGCACAACGCGTGAGCGATTTACTGGGGTATCAGAGCTGTTTAACACAGTCTGACTTGAGTAAGTCTGAAGATTCCGTATACTGCAGTGGCTAATTCTCTATTTTTACTGGTCCTTGGATGCACCACGTATTTAAAAGTGTTCAAAAATCGAGCCCAACGACTTAGCTTTTTGTTGTCTTCTCGAGAGTTTTGCAGCCATATTAACGCCTTTTCGTCTGTTTTTAAAATACGCCTTCTAGTTGTGGGCGGAAACGTTGGATAGACCATTGTACGGCATGACATTCCTGTTCTACCCTGGAATATCGCTCCTCCACATGACTGAATTTGGCACTGGCGTAACTAATTATGTTTCTAGATTCAGGGGTAACCTGATATAACACGGCTCCCATTCCAATTGAACTAGCCTCTGTCTGCAGTATGCAAGGGAGATTAGAAATCGGTCGTCCTAGTTCCAAATCTCCACGAAAGAGACTCTTGATCTGCTTGAAGGCTTCTTCCGCCTCCGGTTTCCAGGTCCAACGACCGGTGTATTTTCCGAGGAGGTTAGTGAGGGGAGCTACGACCATTGAGAAATTTGGGACGTATTCTCGTATCCAGTTGGATATACCTAAAAACTGCTGTAGCTCCCTTCGATTTTTGAGAGGCGTTACTTGGAGTGCGGCTTGTAAATGGCACCCCCGAGGTTCATAACAACTCGTTGACACGGAATGTCCCAAGTATTAAAGTTTTGTTTGTCCGAAACTGCATTTATCGATGGAACACGCAAGTATATGAATTTGCAGTAGTTCCAAAACTAGGTGTAGATGCTTCAGGTGCTCCTCCCAGCTTTGAGAATAGATGGTTATATCATCCAGGTAAGCAATACAGAATTTATTGATGTAATCCTGTAGCACTATTTGACTAATCAGATACTGGAAGGTGTGGGGGGCGTTTTTAAGCCCAAAAGGCATCACCCGAAACTGGTAAGTGCCCCCAGTCGGAATGGCGAATGCCGTGTATTTTCGGGCTTCCGGATGCATAGGCACTTGCCAGTGGCCTTGACGTAAATCCAGCGCTGAGAAAATGCGCGCATTTCCCAATTCTTTTAGTGAATCTTGGATCCAGGGCAATGTATAAGTTACATCTTAAGTGATTGAATTCTATCTTCGATAATCCACACAAAATCTCCATTTTCCGTCCTTTTTCTTGACTAGCACCACGGAAGAGCAGTAAGCTAAGGTACTAGGCTCAATTATCTGATTGGCTAACATTTCCTGGACTTGTTCTAGCATTATTCTCCGCTTCTCAGGGGAAGCTGGGTACGGTTTCAACCGGAACGGCTTTCCATCCATAAGATCGATCTTGTGAGAAATGGATCTTGTTTGTGTTTGTTTCGGTCCAGGAGTAAGGACACTCTGGAATTTGTCAGTAAAGTCGTAAAATTGATTAGTGAACTCTGGAGGAAAATTATGTATGTATTCAATCGGGTCGACCACTGTCCGTTTGGGATCCGCGGAACGTTGCATAAAGTAGATGATAAATCGTTCATTTATTCCAACATATATTCTTTTGCCGGGAATGTCGAAAATGGTCATCTGGTCTTCCATCCAGGGTAATCCCAGAATCAATGGCTCGCGAAGTTCTGAGCAAACGAGAAAATCCAGGTCCATTACATGACCACCGATGGTAATATGCAAAGTTAATTTCCCCAGAATCTTGATCATCATGCCAAGAGCGGCAAGGTCTACGTAATCAATATCTGGTTGGAGATGTCTCAGCTGCCCTTTGGTTATATAAGATTGATGAATAAAATTTTCGGTGGCCACTGCGTCGACTATACCTAGTATTCGCTGATCATTCAGGTTAGTCATAACGCGTGGCAGTTGTCGAAAATCTCGTTGAGTTAGGTAGAGGGAGATGAGTGTGTGGTTTGGGCGGTGGCCGGGTTGTCCACCGCCCCTTGCCAGTTTTCCGGGATTGAGTCGGTCCTTCCCTCTTGACGGGTACGCTCCATAGGTTGAGAACGTTCCGCTTGCTTCTTCTTGTAAATTTCGCAATCCCGATTGAAATGCATTCCTGGACAATACCAGCAATTCGGCAAATTACTGTTAGCGATAGGGGCGGCGGGTGTCTTTCTTTCCTCTTTCCTGGGTGATGCCCGAAAGAATTCACCCTCATCTCGTTCGGCCTCGATAGCCCTGGATAATAAGGATGCAAAATCCGTAGGATTTGAGGCACGAATTGCATGTCGGATGCCTGGTTTCAACATTTCCATTAGGGCATACACTTTTACCTCTTCAGTCTTATTAGGTCGTAGTCTTTGGAAGAGCAGAAATTTTTTCTGGAGTAAGACTTCTACTGGCTCCTTGTCAGTCTGTCGTTGGGAGTACAGTTGAGCCTGTAGTCTTCCAATGGTGGCAGGAACATTGTATTGCCTGTCGAGCAGGTCTTGGAACTTTGACCATTCAAACTTCAAGCCTCTGTATACTTCCCACCACTTCTTCGCATCGCCGTGTAAAGCTTGGCTGGCCACTTTAGTTCGTTGATTTGCTGGAATATATGTGCCAGGCTTGTAATGGATCAGACTGGGCCTGTGGGTTCCCAGGTGGTCCATATGGTTGTTCTCCGTAGTGTGGATAGGCATAGTGGATTTGACCCATCTGTAACTGAGTACAATGTAGTAGAGCGTACTGAGATTGACCATACTGGGGTGGAACCGACTGTGGCTGTATACCCTGTGGTTGAGTATACTGCAGTTGGGTAGCCTGTAATTGGCCCTACTGAGAATGAGTACCCTGAAGTTGAAAGTACGACCATTGAGAAGCCTGCGATTGAGTCTGCTGAGACTCAGTACCCTGTGGTTGAGTATACTGCAGTTGGGTAGCCTGTGATTGGCCCTACTGAGAATG
>NC_046665.1:29407211-29412100 GCF_010883055.1 Belonocnema kinseyi | reverse complement strand
GATCAGCCGTTGGTTTTGTTTTACGGTTCGCATCGGCCAAAGCTCTCGCTGCATTATACACACAATAATTGATAGCCCAGAGGTCGGATTCACCGGAAAAGTTCCCACGAAGCTCGTCATCCATTTCAGCCAGATCTTTAGGCTTGAGAGAAACCTAGGTGTTGATGTTTTTCTGGGTCGTAAAGCATCGCTCTTCATCTATTGGATGCCTGCTCGCGGTTGGTCTTAGTGTCGCCTCTCTTTCTTTGTTGCCGGCTTGTTCTAGCTGTGGTAGAGTAGGCGTTCCGCTTACATAGCCCCTTTTACGGAGTAGTTCAGCATGGTTTCGCAGACGTTGCTGCGAAAAGTGCGATAGCTCCGGGTGTTTCTCGCACCACAGAGCATGCATCCGTGCCATGTAACCCCGTTCACGGGCCACACTCGCATTGTAGCAGTCTAGCAAGTCGTGATTCAGTCGCTCCGTCCACCCAAAGGTCACGAGATCCCGCCAATCCATCGCATTGAATTCATTTTCATTGACTCCCCCAGTTCTAGATTGGTCGGCATTGTTGGTCGACCCATTGTCGGGATCCCTGCGCGTTCTGTTGTTTTGAACCGCACTGACTACAACTATGTTTTGTGTTGTCATTGTTGTTCCCACGAGAAGCTATTGAAAGGGGTTCGTCCATCCTTGTAGAGCCCCCATGCAAGGATAAGGCTGCTTACTCTGAGAGGTCGCCTGGTATCCCAGAGTATATTATATATATATATATACATACATACACACACACACATATATATATACAATAGTAATAATATTTATATTATTTATATTTTATACTTGAAATGACGTAACATCAAAATATACGCATATAAAGAGGCGCACGAAGTATTCAAATCATGAGAATCGCCAGCATCGAAAGCTGGAAATATTACAGTTCCAATCTCTTGATTTTATTTCAAAGCAAATAGAGATATAAATAGAATCGCCGAAGTGTTCCGACCGGCCATCGGGCACCTTCGAGTTTTCAAATTCAGAAGAGGAGAAATGGGTTGCGCGTGCAAACCAGTCATGTACATCGTCTCCTAGTATATTCATACGCACAGAGACCTGTGATAGTATTGGAGTGTACCTCGTTTCACATCTGGGATCACTGGATGGAGTCGATTAGTATTCGACCCAGGCGGTAGTAGATGCTACATGATTTTTCCATTTAGTACCTCCGACTAACCAGATAGTCAGAGGATGCACTGTTCTATGTAGTGGCATTTACTAAACGGAACCAAACGGCGTTTAGTATTTGATACCAAATGCATAGTATAATATACGAAACGATCGTCTACTAAACGGATATAGTACCAATGACTAAATAAATTCTCTCAGTGTATGATAATGATCGTGTTTGTCACATAATTGTACAGTCAAAACGATAAACGATAATGCTTGCACGATAATAGTAAAAACACGATAATTTTTAGTACCCGACGTTATTTTTTCATGGGAATTCACTATTATCAAGAACTCTAGTCACTCTAGTTCTCTAGTATAGTAATGTTCAATGATGCCTTCCTCTGTTTTGCATTATAAACTTAACAACTTAAACCTGGTTTGCATTAGAATCTTATGCTGAATCTTATCTAATATACGAAACTTATGAAACTTTGAAACGTTTCGAAATTTTCATGAAACTTAAAACCCTAAACTTGAAAGGTTATGTTTTTCGTTGAGGTTTTATTATATATCTATTTTGTGATGTGTTTAGGGCTTACAAGAGAATTAAAATGGTAGAGTCAAACTGAGTGATGAAGGCAGTTCGAAGTTAGAACGAAGTCGACAGTCATCGCTTGAAGTCATTCAATTCAACAACTAACCAATTCATAAACTAGAGTCGAACAAAGTCACGAAAGTACAATTCAAGTCGCACAATATTGTTAAAATTAAGTTACATTAACTTCAGCCGACTTCGAAGTGAATATCCCCTCGCAGAATTGCTTAGTAACGGACTTTAACTTCAGTTTTCGATTATAAAAGAGCGTAGCAATGGCGAATATAACAGATTAATTTTCGTAAAATTTATCGTGCTTTTAGACAGACAAATACACACACAGCCATAAATATATATGACCGTCCGCGAAGAAAGGAACGTAATTTGTCAAAGCTGAATTTTACAGGACGGGCGATTGTAGCAGTGTCTGCAAGCCAGCATTTGAGCAGTGGGGAACAGTCTGCGAAAAGCACCCCCTCCATTTACAACATATCTTTAGGCGCCATATCCGGGAGTTCCGCTAGCATCGTTCCGCTTCGGCTATACCTACTAGTGGTGAATGTTAAATAATATTTTTTGCGAAAATCAATTCTGTTTACATTTTTTTAACATCTAAAAACGTGAATATAAACATATAATATAAAATATAAACATTAAAGGAAGTAACAAATTTTACAGCAAAGTAAAAAATTAGTCAAATATCAGTTTTTTGCAAATTAAAATTAAAAAATGTATTTGTCATTAAGATTCTACGACGATGAAGAAGGAAAAGTTGTGAGTCGTTTTTGGGATCTTTGTGAAATTTTCACTGAAGAAAATAATTTCGAATCAGCCAATACGGACAATCTTTACGCAATCGTGAAATCTTCGGTCGAGGAATACAATTTGTTTAACGATAACATCATTGGATTTTGATCAGATGGTTGCAATACTATGATGAGATCCAATTATTCAGTTTCCACTTTATTCAAGGACGATTTCCCGGGAATGTCCATCATCCAATGCATCTATCTTTTCAATAATTTGTGTGCAAGCGAAGCGTGCAAATTTCGTCCTCGGACATGCGAATATTTAGCCCGCAATGTTTATAACTTTTTCCAGGCAAGGGCAAAACAAATTTTTGCTTTTAAACAGTTCCAAGTTTTTCTTGACTTAACGATTCATGAAATGTTGCACCCTGCACAAACCCGATAGCTTTCTATAGAAGCAATCGTTTCGCGAATCTTTGAAGAGTGACAGGCCTTGAAATTATTCTTCGAGGATAAAATGTTGACGGAAAAATTTTTTCTATTTCTGAATTTGGTTTTGCCAAAGTTCACTTCTCTGAACAAACTTTTCCAATCTGAAAAACCGTTAATCGCGACAATGTACGATGCCATATGTACGACGTACAAGGAACTTCTGAAAAGTTACGTGCATGGCGAATACGTCAATAAAACGAAAGTAGAAAAAATTGTTCCATCTGAATGTCAAAATTTCGTTCTTCTGGAAAATCTGTATTCAGGAGTGGAGGTTGCAACATTTTTGCAAAAACCAGAATTCAAAAGCAACCAGCAGCTAGAAACTGATTTTAACAAAGGCTTCAGAGAATTTCTTATTGTTGGCTGTACTCAAATTAAGAAAAGGTTCAATTTCGAAATAGTACACTGCAGAGAATTTCAGTTCTGCAACCTTCAGTTGCAGTACTTCAAAAGACTCGCTTGAAAATGCCCAGTTTGTTGCCATTGATGCAGTCTTTGCCTCGTCTTCTCAAACCAGATCAATATCAAATTATTGATGACGAAGGGAGAAAATTGCCCGATTTTGAGCTTGCTCCTAATATGAAGATTTCTCAAGATATTGACGTCTTTTGGCATAATCTTCTGACTTGTGAAGAAGAGGATCAGACAGGTTATTCGTTGAAAAATTTATCCGAATGCGAAAGAAATTTCAGCACAGTGAATTTGGCAAAAACTTTAACGGAGAATCCATTGATAACGAGTACAATGAAAGGTATTTTGTTAGCGAAACTGTCTGCAACGAGTACGGGTCAGACAGAAGTCCGCTTCGTGAAAAATACGCAAGTTCTGGTCAACGCGAGTGTAATTGCTATTCATATCTTAAAAGGAATAAACCAAGTGTTAACCCACTAGAAGAAAAAACGGAACAAAACCTTTTTTTCCGCCATTTCCACCTCTCCATTTGTTTCGCCACCCTTACTTCTTACGATTCCCGAGAGTCTTCCCTACGGCATGGAGGAGGATCTCGGCCAGCCGGGCCGGAACAACCTAAGTCTGCCTCAAGGAATAGTGAGTATCTTTTAGAAAGGAGAAAAAAACCAGGGTCGTTTTTCCCTTAACTCAGCGCCAGACTCTCTCTTTACCGAGAGGGTTCAGCACGCGTATAATTCAATGAGAAATTTTATTAACTAAATCGTTTTTTCCCTCAACTTAGCGCCAGACTCTCTCTTTACCGAGAGGGTTCAGGACGGGTATAATTCAATGAGAAATTTTATCAACTAAATCGTTTTTCCCTTAACTTAGCGCTGGACTCTCTCTTTCCCGAGAGGGTTTAGCCCGGGTATAATTGAATGAGAAATTTCATTAATTAAATCGTTTTTCCCACGACTTAGCGCCGCGCTGTCTCTTCACAGAGAGAGTTCAGCACGGGTCTTATTAAACAAGAAATTCTATTAATTACATCATTTTCCTTAACTTAGCGCCGGACTCTCTCTTCGCCGAGAGGGTTCAGCCCGGGTTTAATTAAACAAAATTCTTTTTATTAATTAAATTGTCTTTCTTTTCTTAACTTAGCTGAGAGGGCTCAACTCCGGCTTAATCAACCAATCTAACCCTCAATTAACATTCTTTCTTACCTTAGTCCTCGTCTCTCTCTATTACTGGGAGTTTTCCGCCCAGGAATTAACAAACAAACGAATTCTGGTATCATAATTTTTGGCGCCCAACGTGGGGCCTCCTTTTTTGTGAAAAACGAATTGGTACAAGCCCAACCACAGGCTACCCAACTGCAGTATACTCAACCACAGGGTACTGAGTCTTAGCAGACTCAATCGCAGGCTTCTCAATAGTCGTACGTTCAACTGCAGGGTACTCATTCTCAGTAAGACCAACCACAGTCTACCCAACTGCAGTATACTCAACCACA
>NC_046665.1:29398936-29407111 GCF_010883055.1 Belonocnema kinseyi | reverse complement strand
TACATACGAACTCACAGTGGTAATCATGCACTTTCTGTTTTGCGGCTCCCAAACGGTAGGTATGGTGGGGGTAAATTTCATCCACGATCTGGCAGCTCTGCCCGATGACCAGACCAGTCGCTGCGCGATCAAAAAACAGTCAGTTTTCACTTCGTCTGTAACGAGTACGGGTCAGACAGAAGTCTGCTTCGTTAAAAATACGCAAGTTCTGGTCAACGCGAGTGTAATTGCTATTCATATCTTAAAAGGAATAAGCCAAGTGTTAACCCACTAGAAGAAAAAACGGAACAAAACCTTTTTTTTTCCACCATTGCCACCTCTCTATTTGTTTCGCCACCCTTACTTCTTACGATTCCCGAGAGTCTTCCCTACGGCATGGAGGAGGATCTCGTCCAGCCGGGCCGAAACAACCTAAGTCTGCCTCAAGGAACAGTGAGTATCTTCTAGAAAGGAGAAAAAATCCAGGGTCGTTTTTCCCTTAACTTAGCGCCGGACTCTCTCTTTACCGAGAGGGTTCAGCACGGGTATAATTCAATGAGAAATTTTATTAACTAAATCGTTTTTTCCCTTAACTTAGCGCCGGACTCTCTCTTCACAGAGAGGGTTCAGCACGGGTCTTATTAAACAAGAAATTCTATTAATTACATCATTTTCCCTTAACTTAGCGCCGGACTCTCTCTTCACCGAGAGGGTTCAGCCCGGGTTTAATTAAACAAAATTCTTTTTATTAATTAAATTGTTTTTTTTTCTTAACTAAGCTGAGAGGGTTCAGCTCCGGTTTAATCAACCAAACTAACCCTTAACTAACATTCTTTCCTACCTTAGTGCCCGTATCTCTCTATTACTGGGAGGGTTCCGCCCAGGAATTAATAAACAAACGAATTCTGGTATCAAAGAATGAATAAAAATTCAATGCATTCGCAGAATAAAAGAAACGTCACGATTTCTGCTCAATCGGAAGATAATGAACTGTACGAAGATATTATTTTTACTGAAAATTATTAGAAATAAGTACCTGAGTGTATTCGTATTGCATTATAAATCGATTTTATTTTATATCGGCGAGACTCATATAAGTTATTGAAATACTCATAAATACACTGATGTGCAATGCGATGTTATTTTTCTTAATAATCGTCCTCTATCGAGTTGAGAACACTGGTCGACTCTCTCCTCATCCTTACGACTTTAAGTACAGTTTTAATGACTTCGTCATTGCTACAACGTCTTTAACGTTACGACTTCATTCTTTTTATAATTTTACGTGATTTCGTTAAGACTTTACGAAAAATTCTAACGCTCGAAACGTTCGACTTCAGACTAAGTAGCCCCTCGCAATTATGGATGAAAATGCAAAAAGTGAGCGTATTTTGCATATTTTTTAGAACACTTTTTTGAGAATTCAAAAAATCTCTGTAGGGATATTCATAGCACTTAAAAGCATGAACAATTTATCCTCATGAATTTTTTCGATAAACAAAAATTACCAAAGTTATAGTATTTTCGGAATTTCAAACTAACAGTACGCAAAAGACGAACAATTTATCCCAGTGACTTATTTCAACAAAGATGAAATAACCAAAGTTACAGCATTCATAAAATTTAAAAAAAGAACAAAGTTTAACAATTATAGCCAAACAACACACGATGTGAAAAACAACCAGGCAGAGAAAGTCGTTGTTTTCTAAACACACTACAAGATAAGCAAACAACTTTTTAAATTTCTTGAAAATTGAAATTTTGATCGCACAAAAAAATAATGATAAATTAATTCCATTAATTGCAGGGTCTGCGGTATAAACCTGTTAACTGACATTTCAGAAATTTGAAACCGCGAAATAAAATCGTTGTTGACTGATTTCATATGAAATTGGGCAGTCTAGCCCTGGTGATGTTGCGAAATTGTTTATGACTGAAAAAAATTGTTTTCCAAGGCAAAATATGAGACAAGTATTTTTTTATTAAAGATTTTTTTTTATAAACTTAGGGTTACATGAATATTTAGGTGAATTATGTAAAAATTCACAATTTTTTTTATGCCGCTTATTGTCAACGAATGTGCACAATTGAATTTTTTTTGCTGGATCTTTAAAGGAGAACTAAACTCTTTTAGAATCCTCCAAGAAAATTTAAAAAGATTGAAAATTACTAAAATAACGTACATTTTTCGAAAATACTAAATAGTCGATTTTCTCAAAAAGATCACCTTCGATATTATTAGTTTTAATTTTTCCTTAAATTTATTGTAATATGATAAAGATATTATGTGAGTTTCGTCCTTGCTAAACTCTTCCTCATTGTGGAAAAACTTATTTTTTGTAAATTAACTTTTTTTAATATGATGTATAACTCTGAAGTTAATGAAAAATTATATTGTTTATGTCTTAAGAAATCTGAAATTATATGTTTACAGAATAAGTACAGTCTTAAAATTCATAAATATCAGATCCTTTACAATTTAAATTAGAAATTGGTTAAAATTATGATGTTTGCTGTTCTGTTTTGACATATTTCAATCTCTACTTTTTTGGCTTTACGTGTTCTATTGGTTCAGTCTTTTTTGCTTCATCCCCTTTGACTACACTGTTACTTCTTTCCATGGATGTGTAGAGGTATTTGCGATATCTATTTTCCACGCAGGGGCTTTTTGAATACCAGTAATTCTTGGAAATTTTCCCACTCTTTTTCCTTTCCGTTTCGAAAACTGGTAACTTCTTCTGGTAAAAGCAGTATTAGATTAATAGCGCTAGTACACGTCTTTACTTCTCGGACAAAGGATTCGGCATCATCTTTGTATTCTATATGTAACTTCTTTAATTTATGATTAATTGTAAAGTATTTTACTAAGCAGCCAACACCATCACAGGGTCCTTTTTCATGGCAAGTTGCTGTAGAGATTCACTTCTTCTTGCAAGATGCTTCACTGAATGTGTGATACTGATAGCGATTTTTGAAGTGAGCTGCAGCTCCAGCTGTTATTATTGTAATTTCTATCAATTTCTCAGGATGCGAAGATTCCATAATTTGCACAATGAGATCCATTGCCAATAAAGCGTGTGCAGAATCATACTTCTTATCATCGGAAACTACTGCAAAACATTTAGTTTCTGCATCATGATAGCAAACAACAGTAAATATCAATATCTGATCATTCGTCTAATGATTAGTTTGAATTGCATCTTTTACCATTAACTTACAACGCATATATGTGAACATTCGGTTTTCCTGTCCGGGTTGCTAACTCGTTCACAAAACCATCAATAGAATTTGTTCTCTTTTCTAAGTCACCTTTGTTCCAAATCGAAAACACAATATCATCTGAGCCAGTTTCCGCTAAAAGTCCTACAGATTGAAGCGTAATGCCTCTAGCTCCTGAACATTTTTTGCAATCTCCAATCTGACGATCTTAGGATACAAGACAACATATCACTTCAGGAAAAATTTCGTCCCGAACGTATTTGATACTCGCTCCATACCTTCTCTGGTTTTTAAATCCAATAAGTAAAAGCTTAAAATTGGCGCAATTAATGCAAAGACATTTCTCTGTTAAAGGGTGAATTTAAACCCATTTTGGTCACAGAGAGTAAAATTATGTCTTTCCAATTCTTACGTTACGATTTTTTTCTCGAAAATGTAGAAATATTTCTCTAATACTTTGCGTGAAATATCTTTTCTTTTTTTTTAATTCTTTCATCACGTTTCTTAACTGCAATTACGTCGTTCTTATTTTGTCTTTGTTTGGTACAATCTGCGTGCTCACTTAAATAATATAATAATGCTAAGTGCACCTCTACATCACTCACAGGATATCTACTGTATGGGCCAGGAGTATAATATATGTATTCCTTTTTCAATTGAAAATGTCCTGGGTGGATCTATTATATATATTCTTACTTAAGGACACGTAAAAAGTAAATCTTGATTCGTACATTCTTTCGCCATCATCGTTAGCAGACGGATCTATTCTTGTGCATTTTTACAGTTTTTAAACCTTTTTGAAAATCAGGTACCCAGTCATCACAAGGAGAGCATTTTTCTATTGGCAATGATGAATTATAAACTTTTAAAAGCTTACTGGTCGTCTATTCTGTAAATGCATCTATCAGCTGTTTCCTCTTTTCCGATCTGGAATTTAATTATTTATGTCCTCAATATGAAAAATTGGTTAAAATTCTTTATCTTCATGCTCAACCTCTTCGTTTTCACATACATTTACATCATCGGAAATTACCTCATTTGAACACACGTGAAACTTACCAGTAATTCGGCGATAACAATTTTTACAAACACTGTCGCTTGAAATGATTCTTCTTTCGAGGAAAAATGTCCTAACAAAACAGCCAACTCATGAAACTGTACAAGTGTGTCATTAGAATTGCTGTATATCACTTTCTTGTGAATAGGTTCGAAATTAGGACATTTTTTTGCTTACTCGAATAAATCGATTTTAAAGCATTTCCCATTTTATCTTAACGAATGAAATACAAATAAAAAACAACTATATCGAACACTGTAATTATTCCAAACGATTTTTTTGGCTCCAGATATTGACAAAGATAAAATGACACGAACTAGTATCTTCTATTTTTCCGGACTTCAGTTTGTTACGGTAGTGCATTCAATTGTTTTTATATTCACAACATTTGTAACCAACTTCAGTTATATATCATATTAAAAAAAAAGTTAAGTTACCAAGAATAAGCTTTTCCATCAGAAGGAATAGTTTAATGACGACGAAACTCACAGGATATCTTTATCTCATAACAATAAATAAAAAAAAACAAAAACCAAACAATGCTTAGGAATCGCAAAAAAAGTAGATTCCGAATATAGTATTTTTAAATGGTTGTTTAAATGGCTGTTGTTTCTCGCGCCTCGCGCTCGATGATATATTTATTTCGCGCTAAACTAAAGGTGAAAGTATCGACAACAGTAATTTGGTGATTGTGAATTCTCTTTTGTTAAATCTCATTCGGCTTTAACGAACACATTCTCATCACATTTTCTCGTGCTTCGCACTCGAGTTTCTCCCTGAAATTTTATATCATTTCCATAAATGTATATTATTATAATCCGTAACTTGCATTGCTATTAAAACAGACGAAGTTTCATTGTCCCGTTTAAAAAAATGCGCATTCTTTTTAAAAATTTTGTTATTAAACGTTTTATTGAAACTTTTGTCATTTTACCATAAACTGAGCTTGCTCATTTCCAATGTTTTCTTTATGATTTAAACTTTACACATGCGGTCTACGGACATATAGACAGACCTACAGACAGAGATATAGACAGACCATATATAAAAACCTGTTTTTCGGACTCAGGGGGTCTCAAAACGTGGACATTTGCCAAAAACTGGGGGGGGGGGGGTAAAATTTTACACAAATCTAATACCTCCTCTGATGAGAATTTAAAAAACTAAAGGGAATTTTGCCGTTTTGTTTGCGCGATATTAGCTGCATACAAAAAATGTTCTAGAAAATACATTAAATGTCACTTCAAAGGTTTTGACCGCGGACTCTTTAATTGCTTTTTTAAAAGACGCGTAGTTTTTATTTTATTCGTAAAAAACTGCATCAAAAAGTAAAAAAAATAAAATCTGGACAAATGAAACAATATACACGGAGGAACCTTTGCTGCAATATTTGCTCAAAATCAGACTAGATTTCACTATTTTTATTTTGCAATGGAGGGACATACCGGGACGTTTGCAATGTTTACTACTTCGAGTAGCAACTAGTAACTACATCCCGAACTACAAAATTCATTGGAATAAAATAAAAAAATGTTACATTCATTCAAAAAAAGGTCTGAAGTATGTACAAAGCTCTGTAGTAAACGAGCAAGCAATTTATTATAGCCACTTATACTAATTTCGGCAGAAGAAAATTCTACATGCTGCTAAACTGGATAATGAGATCCAGAAATTTATTACCCTTTTGAAGTAAATGCTAGCACTCAAATTGATTTCCATTAAATTATTCAATAATTGTGCACAGTGATGGAATTTTAAAAATTCTAAGCATTATATCTTAACGTAATCAATTATTCTAATATCGAGGTTTAACCCTTTCTGGGGCAGTGGTACATGCATGTACTACCTGTTTTCTTGTATGTTTGTTTAAATGCTAAGTACAGTTTAGTTACCAGCATGTTTATCTTTATTCTCAGGCTCTTAGTAATCCATTGCTTCGTAACTATTTAAAAACTTTGTGTAAAATTACTTATTAATACATAGTTATAAAGAATTGAAATCCAAAAAACGCGTCTTTTCGAATAAATTCGGCTATACTCAAACCGAAAGTCCTAGATATTTGAAATTTTTTTTAAACATTTGACATGTTATGTCATAGCATATATTTTATTCATAATTTTCGGCACGCTAGTTTTTTTTTTAATTTTGAAATATGTCAAAAATGGAATTTTTTTTTGAAAAAAATATAAATTGTAACGCATGTGTAATTAATTCTTTCTTGTGATACTGTATAACTGTGTAGGGCCGCTAATTACGATTCTGTTGACAAAATTGCAAAATTCATGATGGCGGATCCAAAAATGGCGACAACATTAGACCAAATTCCCCGTGTGGAAATAATTCATGGCGCTACACTGTTCCAGCGTACTGCTGGGGCAGGCACAAATGTAACGCTCCAATCTACTAGCCGCTATCTACAACAGCGGTACTGGCGCGTTCTAGTGAATCTAGTAAAATCTAGTAGATCTAGATGCGACCTAGATTGCAAATTTAATACTTACTTTTATAATTAAATCATTCCTGACATAAAAGCACCATGAGCTTATTGAGAATATGAACAAATTTCAGATTTCTGTAAGAAAAATCGAATATAGCTCGTATGTGCTTTTTTGACAGAATGTTTCCAAATGTTATTGATAAGATAGAAAATGTCAATTGTAAATGTTTTGGAAACAGAAGCCAACCTCAAAATTGAATTCTCCGTTTATTCCATAAATATTAGAATTACATATTTTTTAAATCATTAGGGCCTTTCCCTGCATTGAATTAAATTTTTATTTATTACAGCTTATACGAAAACTATTGGAATTAGCCAATGTTCTACCCCGAATAAAGATTTGATTGAAAAAAGGACTAAGCCCTGATTATCTAGAGAATATGTAATTCTAGTATTTATGGAGTAAAATGAGAAAATCCAGTTTTGAGGTTGGGTCTTGACTCCAACGCCCTTACGTCGAAAAAGGATCTGGAAAACTTCAGACCTCGTCGTCGCGAAACGAAAAGTATTCACACTGAATGGCGGCATGACAATCATCTGATTCGTGCAATCCGGTTCCCGTAATTGTGGCCAACTTTTTTGGTAGCGTATTTTTTTCTCTATTCGTGAGAAATAGCATTGCCAATCGACAAAATAAAATTTTTTGAAAAACCCGTACACAAGAAAAAAATTAAAAGACAAAAGTTGTTCAACTACAAAAGTTCCACAAATTTATTGTAAACTCTTTTTATAAAAATATATTTCAACAAACTAACTTTTTAGAAAGAAGACACAACCTTCTGTAATACTTTATCTAACAAAATTTCTCGCCTAAATTGTGTCTACAAATTTGCCAGTATATCAAAGAACTTTAACATCTTTAAATATTAAATTTACGTCAGAAATTGAGTCTTTAATAATCTGAAATTGTTAGTCTACAATCTACATAGAAAGCTATCATCGGAAGCGTCATATAGGCCTCTGAGAAAAAGGATTCCCAATCCTCCCTAGGTTAGCGATAGAGAATTTGACGGGAAATTAGTCTACGCCAGGGCTCACCAAAAGGCAGCCATTAGCTGCATTGGCTGCCAGTGGCAGTAAAACGACTAGGTTAAACTGGCCCTAATAAATCTTGTCGTTCAACTGGTTTCTAGCCCTTCACGGTCATTATACCTAACGCCGCGCCGGGCTTGGAAGACATTATCCTTTCCAAAAATGAAATACAATTAGAAAAAAATATACCAGCGTTTGATTTAATAATATAAAAATAAATATAAAAGTTTTATTGAATAATATTTATATATTTCACACAATTGATACAATGTATAATGATAAAATGTTCAGATGATATTGTTCAAATTTCTTTAATAAATATTTATTGAAATAAGCTATAGCTATAATATGACTATGTTATCTATTAATACTTAGTGATTCATAGGTAGTT
>NC_046665.1:29389696-29398836 GCF_010883055.1 Belonocnema kinseyi | reverse complement strand
TAAAACCAACACAAAATCTTTCCAGCAACTTAGGTAAATAATTTTTTAATCTTAACTAAAAGTTTGTTCAAGATAAAGGAGAACGATAAGAACGAAGATAAAAATTTTGGCGACAGTCGTTTTTCTTTTTTTTAATGAATTTTCATTCAAAATTTTCCAAATTTTTCCTCTTTTTTAAAACCTTTATGACAGCTTCAATTTGCAGGTAAATTTGATTCACTTTCTCAATTAAAAATAAAATTGAAATTGGAAATTAAATGTATTGGAAATTCGAGTAAAAAGGTTAAGACCCCCCGGCGTGAACGACAACGAGACGTAACTTACCGTGACCGTAACCCTTCGCTCGATTCCTGGAAAACGAAGAAAAAAATGACAGAAAAAATTGGTGGCAGCCATGCACTTGTCGTGGCAGCCAACACCTGCTTGAAGTGGCGAGCCCTGGTCTACGCGGTGTTCAAATCCCACCGGAGCTAGAGGATCTTTTTTTTCAGATTGTGTGATATTAATATTAACCCGAATCCATCGAAATTTTGTTGTTGAGATGTCGTTGTAAAACGTTAAGGGGTTGTTACCTAACTTCTGAACTACCTTGAAAAAAGTCTGACTGAAGGGCCACTCTGGCATGTTACCTCGATGATATAAGGCGGCAGCGCGTGGGTTTCAAATTCAAAGAACGACAGCAAACGCGTTTTTCGTTTTACGTGTGAAGCGTATAATCTATGGTACTGTGGGCTGATTCGGGTTAATATTATTATAATATATTATACATTATATCAATATATTATTAATATTATCACTACAAACTGACCAGTATACCGAAAAAATGTTAACATCTGTAATGGAGAAATGGTCACATTTCGTACAAAATCAAGTGCGAAGCACGAGATACTTGATAAGAATGTGTTCACACAAGCCAAAAAAGCTTAAACAAAAGAGAATTCACAATCACCAAATTACAGTTGTCGATGATTTTTACAAGGAGAATGTGCCTGCGCAGCAGGCAGATTTTTGAATGAAGATTGATTTCTTTGGTAGAAAATTGGACTATCTTGTTGAAAATGAACTTTTTTGATGATAATTCAATTTTTGTACAGAAAATTCGTCTTTTGGCTTGAAGTTTCCACAGTTCAGATGAACCAGTTTTTCTTTCATGTTTGCAAAATCTTTATTTGTTGTAGTCCGTCTTTTGGGTTAGAATTTTAATTTCTCAAATGAAACTTTTTTTTTTAAATATCAACTATTACACTTTTTTGTTGAGAAGTCACCTTTTTAGGTTAAAAATGTAACTATTTAACTATTTTAGTAAAAAATAATTATTTTGTTGAAAATTATAGTAATATGTTAAAATGTCAGGTTTCGTAGTAGAAAAGTAATTTTTTTGTTTATAATAATTTAAGAAATTTGAAATTTAAAAATTTGTATTTAAAATCTTGTTTTATTCCGTTTACAAAATATTCTGTGTTAAAAATATTACCACATTAAAATATATTACAAGATTAAAATACTGATAGTTGAATATTAATGTGTAGCAACAATGAAAAATTGGTGAAGGAAAAATCAGGGAATTTTGAAAATGAATTTTTTTGCTATCCTGCCTAATTCTGCTGGCAATAACTAGCAAAACAGCAAAATGCAATCCGCCTTTATGTATTTGCCATTATGTGTTTGAAAAAGTCAAACATAACTTCAAATTTAAGCAACAGTGAACACTTTAATGTGTATAACAATCAGCGATCAAGCATGGAATCTGTACTAAATCCCACACAGTTTGAATTAAAACTACATTATGTTATTATTAAATGCACTCACATCATTGAAATTTCATCATTTGAAAAAATTAAATTAAATGATTCATAAATTAATAATAAGAATCTTATCCTGACTATGTAGGGGTAAAAATATTTATATGTATAAACACTTAACTGAAAAGAATGTATTATCTTATATACAAAAGATTTTCATGAGTTTGTAGTTTTTTAAATTCAATTTCATTCAATTTCAAAATGTTTTGCTTGTATCAAAAATTTTATTTCGAATTATTCAAACCATTATCTACTTTCTAACGTCGATGCGCGATTACCAGTCATCGCAATGCAACCACGAAATGATCCGAAAAAGAAAAATTATGATTTTTTATTTTTGAGTCATCCCCTACTGCAAGCAGAAGAAATTCTGTAAATCGAGAATTTTTTGAGCCATCAAACTACTAAGCATAGAAACGGGACCATCAAACGAGTCTACTTCCGGAAATATTTCAATTTTTTGAAATTAAGAAATTCTTTGGTCATAAGTTAAAACTCAGTTTCTTAATTATTTGAACAATTAGCTACTCTCTAATGTCGACGCAAGACTACCAAACATCATAGTGCAATCACTAAACGATTCGAAAAAGAAAAGCGGATGATTTTCATTTCTGAGTCATTCCCTACTGCTTTGAATAAAAGTGCTGTAAATCGAAAAGATTTGGACCACTAAACTGCTAAGCTTAGAAATGGGACTTCTAAATAATTCTTCTCCTGAATATAACTTAATTTTTTGAAATTTAAAAATTTTAGGTTATAGTGTAAGACTTTTTTTTAATATTTAAAAACAATTATCTTACATCGATGCACGTGCTTCTAAAAATAACCCAATTTGTTTTGATTAAAAAATTTTTTCGCTCATAGCGTGATGATTTGTTTTTCAATTATTTGAATAATCTCTACTCTCTAAGGTCGACACACGACTACCAAACGTCAAAATGCAACCACCAGACGATTTGAAGAAGAAAAATATATAATTGATAAGTTTTGACGCGTCTCCTACGTCTTTTGGAAAAACTGCTGTAAATGGAAATGTTTTTGGGCCACCGAACTACTAACCGTCGAAATGGGACTACGAAACGATTTTGCATTTAAATATAATATTTTTTTAAAATGTTTGGTATTTCTGAGGAAGTTTGTTTTTCAATTATTCAATGAAATTCGAAGAAATGTTGACTTTTTGGGGCCGTGTGAAGTTAGACCCCCCCCCCCCCCCGAATTTTGTTTCGTTCAAAAAATGAAGAACAAATAACAACCAAATGATGGAATTTTACTACAAAATCCTTTCTAACGACCAATAAACGTTTGACGACAACAAATTCTGAAATAAAAATCTATAAAGCTACCAATGTTGAATACCATACATATTTTTGGTTACGCGACTGATCTCGAAAAATCCGTCCGATATTTCATTTTATTGCTAGGGATGAAAAAGATCCGTTCGCATAGAGAGCCTGTGACGCTCAAAAGAGTGAGATTCTCTTTTCTATGCTCGTCAATAGAGTAAGAGGGCAAACAAAGGGTGAGCACGGCCACACGACCATCGAGGCGGTCATTATAGGTTACACTTTAATCAACCTCTAGTGGTATGCGAGTAAAAGTAGAAAAAAGAAGTGGAGGAAAGCGAAATAATTATAGAAAACACGACGTGGATAAGCAAGAAAATAAGACGGATCCTGTAATTCCTGTGTAAGAGACGCAGCCCCGTTGAATTATAATCAAAGTCACCCATTATGGCCGCTCAAGGTCAGCAATGAGGCACAGGTTCCGTACCTAAACATGATTTCTGCGTGTTTCCCGCCTCGTCATCATTAACGTCGTGATCTTCTCCACCCGTTCCGGCTTTTATCTTGAAGAGAATGTTTTCGAAATAAACAACTCAGAAGAATGTTTCTAAATATTTACTGTTGACTCATACCGATATCTAGATACACTTGGATTGAAACATTTGGTCACCGTTAGAGAGGATTTGGTAATCAATTCCCATGCTTTAGTTGTTATTTCTTCCCCTTGTTTTGAAGAAAACAAAATGGGGAGGGGGGGATTTCGCACTGCCCTAAAAAGTCCAAATTTTTTTTTCTTTGTGAAACTGTTTGGTGTTTTTTTTGGTAGCCTTTGATAGGCAACGCTCGGTGTTAGAAAGTTTTTTAAATAAATGCAGAACAAACCATTAAATTGAAATTTAGAAATGACTGACAAGAAGTGTTACTTAACGGCAGCTAGATAATGCGATCATTATTACTTTCTTTTTTTTCCACGTGGTGAACCTGATCAGTTCGATTCTGATTTCTTTCACGATATCTTCTCTGGCAATCAGCATTTTTTTGACGCTTTATTATTTGAAACTGTTCTTCTTCAAGTTCTGTTCGCTGAATATTTCTCCTAGGCATATTGAAATTTTTTTTAGAAATGACTATAGTACATGAAATAGTCCTGAGTCGAAGTTTCGTCTTCAGCTTCAACTTCTTGAAACTTTAGCGTTATTCAATGTAAGGTGAAAATATTGAAAACCGTAGTTTCGACTTCTTTCACTTTTAACGCGGTAAACTGACAAAGTTGATCTTAGTGATTTAACCTTCATTTTAACTTCAAATCATGTTTCCCATTTCACCTTCTCTTTCAACGTGATAATTGTTTTCAGGAGAGTTACTCAATTGTAATAAATTTAATTTTTAACACACCCTTCACCCACCCGAGAAAAGGGCTAAAGTGGAGAATATATGAATTAGAAAGCTCAATATACTTTTTTAAGTGCAGACTTCTCATTTTGACATGCGCCTTTTGAAACATTTTGTTTTTGTCTGTCTGTTTCTAGCTGCTTTTTCTTTTATTTTTATATATTTATGTTTTATTGTTTAAATTTAAAAATAAAATATTTAACAATTTAGAAAAGTGAAAGTAAATTTTTTGTTTAGAAAAGTATAAATATTCTCATGATTGCAGTACTGTTATACAAGTATTGACTTAACATAGTAGCTTTAGGTGACAATAAAAGGCTTCGAATTCTATAGGCATATATATATATATGAATTTTGTGTGTGTGTGTGTGTGTGTGTGTGTGTGTGTGTGTGTGTGGGAAAACAGGATGTTCTTTTCATCTTGTGATATTAAAATATCTTAAGAAATACGCACCCCAAAAAAAAATTTCCGTGAAGAAAACTTTGTATTTTCGAGTGGGAGAAGCAAATCCACAAGAATGTACCCCATACCACACCCTCTCGGGGCGGAAGAAGGGGGAGGTAACTTTATAATTTAAAATTGAAACCAACGTTTTTTATTCCAGATTCAGATTCTCCATTAAAAACTAACTATTATTTTATTCGAAAACATGTTTTTGATTTACGCCAGACGGCGATGCATTTGCAAAAAATCACATTGTCCCGTGAAGAAATTGCCAAATGTTTGCCTTATTTCCGATTTGGGCTAGATCGGGCACACAATTTTGTGGTTGTTAAATTTGTCCCTGTCTAGACCCCGGATTATCAGCCAAGCGTGCCAGTACATGGCGCTCCATTAATTTCGGGGACTAAAGTGGGTTGACTCCAAATCGGCCAAGTTTCAAGGTAAAGTGGGTCAAGTGTCAAAAATATTTCAATTATTATTTGTAAAAGTGACAAAATAAGTGGGAAAAAATGCCAAAAGTGAGCACAACACAAGTGCGTAGGTATAGTATACTTCAAAATATTCCTCAATTACGTGATGAAGACTATAATAAGTAAATTTATTAAGAATGTTAAGATAAAACCTAACCTCAAAATGAGGTTATTTATTTATAAGAAAAGTAGCAAAAGTAATATTTCATTTGTTGAATGTGAAAACAAATTAGATCAACAATGACGTCATAAGCATATTTATTTTCACGTATTTTTAGGTGATTTGATACAAACGGAATGTAAATACAACCTTCTTATTTATATTCGCTTTTGTAAAAATAACTTAAATAGCCACTGCGATATTATAATTCACTTATTTCAAAATAAATTTCCACAATTAAGTTTAATATATAAATTGAAAGCAACTTCAGTTTAGAAATTAAAACCAAAAATATATTGCAAAATACTTAAATGGTTTATCATACACAAATGCTCGCTGTTATATTGCGTCGTTTGACTTTTTCCGTTTGCTCGAAAAAAAGTGTCTGACATACTCCAATTTTTTCATAACGCGATCTGTTAGATAACCTGATATTTATATTCTTAAATTTCAGTTGAGGAGGTGATATATCCGATTTTAATATTATTTTATTTAAGAATCCCTTTTAATTAAGAATAAGAAAAATAAATTAATATGGGCCCGATCGGGGCCAGGCATGGTTATCTATGGGCGCAGCGCTTGGGCCCAGATCGGTCATCGCCTTTCATTTCGAGTCTGGCCCCATCTAGGTAGCCTTATTTGGGCCAAATTCTGCCCGATCTGGCCCCGATCAGATCCAAATTTGAATTTCTGCACGGGGTTGACCGGTCAAAGCAAATGGTTCCAAACGACAGTAAAATGGCGTTTTGAATGGCGCCAGGTACAGAATTTGGAATGCGGCAGCCGCACCTACATTCCACCCCCGGTGACCTAACCCTCGATTGCGCAGATTGTAACAAAATTTTCCATAAAAGTATAAGTATTTTGTAATGGAGAATTTGGATGGGTATTTCTTACGATATTTTAATGTGATAAGATGAAAAGGACACCCTGTTTTCACATGTATGTATGTATGAATGTATGTTTGGATGTTTGTGTGTATATACTCATATGCCTATTGAATTCTAAGCCTTTTAATGTCACCTACAGCTAATATGTTAAGACAATACTAGTATAAAAGTAATGCAATCATGAGAATATTCATACTTTTCTAAATTGTTAAGTATCGCATTTGAAAATTTAAACAATAAAAACATAAGTATATTAAAAGAGAATAAAAAAAAAACAGCTAGAAGCAGACAGATAAAATCCAAAAATTTTCAAATGGGTGCAAAGAATGATTTGTGAAATGAATTAATTCATTGACTGCTTACGTACCTGAAGTCAAAATCAGAAGTCTGCGTTTAAAAAAGTATATTGAGTTTTCTAATTTATCCACTCCACTTTATCCCTTTTCTCGGCTGGATGAAGGGTGCGTTGAAAATTAAATTTATTACAATTAAGTAGCTCTCCTGAAAATAATCATCACGTTCAAAGAGAAGATGAAATGGGATAACATGGTTTAAAGTTAAAATGAAGGTTAACTCAGTAAGATCGACTTTGTCAGTTTGCGTCGTTGAAAGTGAAAGAAGTCGAAACAACGGGTTTCAATAGTTTCACCTTGCATTGAATAACGCTTACGCTTAAAGAAGTTGAAACTGACGAGGAAACTCCGATTTACTTCATAAGGGCGATAAATTTCTCGATTTCATTATCTAGTTTAGCAGGATGGAATGTTTCCGTGCTGCCGCGCCGGAGACCCGTGTTCGATTCCCACCAGCTTTATATTTTAATCAAATTTTTCTGTTTCAGCTTGTAATATAATATTGCGGAATGTATATAATAATGTATAAACTATAATCATGTATACTGCACAATTTAATTTAAATAAATATAATATATCGAAACAGTTTAAAATCCCATAATAAGTCTGAATTTACGTCGCACACGTATCCTTTACGTGTAAAGGATACGTGTATTCATCCTCAAGGCGACATGGCACAGGTTAGGTCTTTTTTCGTCTGCTAATCTGACTGCACCAATTTTTACTAAGTCGCATAATAAATCAGTGCGCCGGTCTCTCTCGACGTCACTATAATCCCTTGCAAATATTCCAATATTCTGAAGATATTAATGCAAGAGATTTAGAATTTTCTTTCATCGAAATTAGGAAGTCGCTATAATACATTACTTGCTGCTTTAATAGTTACTACTCGAAGCAGTAAACGTTAAAAAAGTTCCTCTATGTCCCTCTATTGAAAAATAAGAAAAAAGTAAAATCTAGTCTGATTTTTAGAAAATATTGCAGCAAAAGGTTGAAAGTGACGACAAAACTTTGACTCGGGAGCGCATTATATTTTCATTACCTATTACACTGAAAATATTTTAAAAATTAATTATATATGTATGTGAAAAACCGCGATTGGATGCCGCAGGCAGGCATCCAATAGATGAAGAGCGATGCTTTACGACCCGGAGAAACATCAACACCAAGGTTTCTCTCAAGCCTAAAGATCTGGCTAAAATGGATGACGAGCTTCGTGGACATTTTTCCGGTGAATCCGACCTCTGGGCTATGAATTATTGTGTGTATAATGCAGCGAGAGCTTTGGTCGATGCGAACCGTAAAACAAAACCAACGGCTGATCATAAGACCAAAAGACGAATGCATCAACTTGCCATAAAGATAGGCTGGGCAAGACAGTACGCATCCCGCATTCAATGTGTGATTGACTACATCACATCTGGCAGAAATTTTACTGCCAATGTTCGAAAGTTCGCGCGCGAACTCCGGACCCGTTATCACACACTTAACAAGTCAAAGCTGCTGACCATCAGACAGCATATTGTTGAGAGAATACGTGTACTATCTGACGCTAAGAGAAGTCTAGAGCGGAAGGAGAGGTGGATCAGAGAAAATCAACAGTTTCCCTCTGACCCATCTCGACTCTTCCAAGACCCTCCAGTTACTGTCGAACACCCACCCAAACCAGAGGAGGTCGAAGAATTTTGGAGAGAACTCGACGAAGTTCAGCATAGACTGGACGAAGACTCAGATAATATAAATAGCTTCAAGGAGTTATGTGTTGCCCTCATAACACCTGATAAAGAATGCCCACCCATTACTACCGAGGAGGTGAAAAAAGTATTAAGAGGGATGAAGAACTATTCCGCACCGGGACTAGATTGTATAAAACCTTCTGGTGGAAGAAGTTTTCTTCAACCCATCAGCATTTGGCCCGTATTTTCACCTCGTATTTGAAGTCGGAAGAGCCGATTCTAGAGTGGCTGGTGGAAGGGCGCACAATACTCCTGACGAAAATATGCAACTTATCTGACCCGAAGAAATACAGGCCAATAACTTGTCTGAACACGCTTCATAAGATATTCACAGCTATCCTAAATGATAGGATTGTTCGGGCAAATAAACCTATGTGGCAAGAAATGTATGAACAACGAGGCTCAAAGAAAGGCGTAGCTGGATGTTGGGAGAACCTGCTCATCGATAGATATGTCTGCAAAGATGCAGCATTCTACCAGCGTGACCTATCGATGGCCTGGATTGATTACACAGGCCGACAAAATTTGACAAAGGTCCGGAACCAGAGACCAGACCTAGTATACCCGAAGGTTTTTGCTGCGCTAAATCCGAATCCGACCTCAGAA
>NC_046665.1:29388162-29389596 GCF_010883055.1 Belonocnema kinseyi | reverse complement strand
CATAAGGACAACCGCAGTGTTTCACCGGGAGCGGGTGTTAATCTGAAAAACTGCACCCACTCTCAGCGAAATCGCGGTAAAATTCCAGCCACAAACACGTCTTACGACCGCGAGATAGGTGGTTACAGTCTGTAACGGAATCAATACAACGATCTAGGAAAAGTGTCGTGCACCGTGAGACCACGCAGCGATTTAAGGACTACCGCCTTCTGCATTTGTCCCGCAAGTGTTTTAGCATATTGCTCACACGCAGGGATGTTTTCCAGGCATAACAAACATGGTTGGCTTCTCGAAGTCAAGAAGAACCATGTCAGGCCTCCAGTGAGCGACAGAAGCAATTGTCGAGAATATAAAGTTCCAGTATATGCGGCACTTCCCATTCTCCACAATTGACTCGATTTCCCTAGGAGCATTTAGAGGAGCGATATTAAGGTTAATGTCGTAAGAGTGACAGAGATGGTAATAAAGCACTCTTAGTGCCGCATTGTGCCTTTGAATGTGGTTCGTTCCCGCCCTGCAGCAATCATCGGGAATGTCTTGACTCAAAATGTGGCGACGGTATGTTAAGGTGGAAATGACACCGTCTTGGCATGCAAAAATGAAACCCTCTGAACCAGATTTCAATCCGGGCGAGTTAAGGAAAGCAAAAGTTAGCTCACAAGACATTGACAGATCCTTCACGTTTCTGTGGAAGATACCGTGCATCCTCTTATCGAGGAGCTGTTCACGAAAGTTTTTCTCTTGTGCTTTCTTAATCCGGGCTTTCAGGAGTGAGTACTCAAGATAAATAAGATTTGATGCATTTTGCTCACCCTTAATACTGAAGTTAAGTCCAAGTGTTTCAGCAGCCTCCTCCGCTGCTTTGTATAGAAATGCTCCTTTGCCCACTTCTTCGTGATTCCTGACCTTTTAAGAAGAGGGTCTCTTCCATTTCCAACTCTATGTGCTGTACCTAGAATAATCCCCAGAGCTAGATGCAGTTGCTCTCTGTTTTTAGCATAGATCTTAAGATCGTGCATGTAAAATACATGAGTGACCTTGTACTTTCGATCTGCAGGTTTGCCGCACAAGTACCCGTCGGAATGGCGCAGTGCTAGAGATAGTGGCAATAATGTAAAGCAAAAGAGGATTGGGCTCATGGTGTCGCCCTGAAAGACACCTCTCTGAAACGTGACCTTGTTAGTTGTCACACGACTTTTTCCAGATGAGGTAGTAAATCTGGTTTTCCAAAGCGGCATCAATCTCTCTATGCACTCAACTATTTGCGGATGAACCTTCAAGATTTTCAAAAGACAGATGATAAATCTATGGGATGTCGAATCGAAAGCTTTCCCATAACACAGGCCAACAATTCTCAGAACCAGAGACCAGACCTACTATACCCGAAGGTTTTTGCTGCGCTGAATCCGAATCTGACCTCAGAAAAATTCCATC
>NC_046665.1:29383694-29388062 GCF_010883055.1 Belonocnema kinseyi | reverse complement strand
CCACCTAACACAGGTTTCCTGGATCCCTGGGTCGAGGTCCCTCCCGGATCGATCTCCAATCTTTGAAGTCGGGGAATGTCCTGCGGCCCGCACTGCGACCAAGAAACAGCCCTCCGTTTGTATGGTGGCCTGCAAACAGGTATTCATTGAGTTTTTCGCTCAATGTGACCACCCCCCTAAGCCATGGGTATCGAGTGATCGTTCCTATGGTTCTTTGGCACCTAGGGGTTACGAAGGTGTCCTAACGGTCTCTTGGGGACACCGGATGACCTCCCCGAGTAATTAGTCTCACCCTTGCATGCGGGGCTCTGCAGGAGCGTACCTTTTATTTCCCTAGCTACTCGTGGGAACCAAAATGGAAGACGCAAAATCACAAAGAAAAGAAGGACGAAGGGATTTGGCCGAGTGGGGAAAGGGGCTAGGTCCTATCGTGTCTAGCATAACCCTTTCACCCCGACCTGTCTCTCCGGGAAGCTTTACTCAGGCGGCGGCTGTGCCCCCAACTATTTCGGGAGTTGAGGGTGTGACCGCCCCTCTGAGTGAGGCTATGGAAATGAGAGTGGACAATCAGCCCCGCGATAAGAAAAAACGCATCAGCGGTACCCTAAAAAGAAGACTGAGAAGGCAAGCGCAGCGGGCCAGTAGAGCAGCTGCAATACCTGGTACATCAACGAACACAATGCCGATAACAAGCACTGATGCTCAAAAGCAAGGAAGGGGCTCAAAGGACACCCCGCCGGGGGGGGCCTTAGAAGAGGCACAACGCGTTTCAAGAGCCGGCGAAAACAGAGCCATTGGGGGTTGGACTGACGGTCGCCCAAAGGACTGACCCTCTGACCGCGGTGGTGACGGATACAAGCTACCCAGACTCGTTGCTCATTGCAGAGCAGATAGAGCTTCTCAGTGAGGTTACCTGGAGGGCGCTCGAGAGAGTGTCCTCAGGTCAGTGGCCTAAATTCAAGACCCACTTCTGCAGGGAAGGGGTCTTTGTCTTTGTGGCAGCAGACTCAGCGGCCAAGGCTTGGCTACACAAGTTTTTGGCTGCGACAAGATCGTGGGAAGGCGCATTTCTTAAGGTGGGTGAGGTTATGTTGCTTCCGAAGATGGTTAAGGTTACGGCGTGGTTCCCAGGTAAACTGACGGACTCGCAGGTGGTTCTCGGTCGGCTAGAGAAATTCAAGTCACTTAAGACAGCGTCCTGGCGGTTCGTCAGGTACGATAGGCCTCAGGAAAAGGACGCAGCTCGATAATTCAAACATCTTCCAGTTGTGCAAATTCCTGAGTCATGGGCGATGGCCCTTGCGATCCTCAATAACAGGTCCTTCTACCTTCACGGACAGGTCAACTTTAAAGTGGACAGTCAGAGGCGGAAGAGGCCTGTCAGTGAACGGGAAGATCAAGGACTGCTCCCTGCTCTAAATTACTGCTCTAAATTACTGCTCTTAATGACTGCTCTAAATTACTGCTCCCGGTCTAACCATTGCCTAGATTAACTTGCATCACAGCAAAAGCACCTCTGCACTTTTTCAGACAGGCATATCTGTGAGGCACATAGGTATTTCACTGACCCAGGAACACTGGCTATTTCGAAATACCATAAGGGGCTTAGGGGGGGGGCATTTTCTGTTACAGAGACCCCAAGGGGGCCAATCCAAGGGCATGCATACTGGCGAAGGGAGTCAACGTTGTCCCGCTGCTTGAGCTATGTTCCAGAGACCTGATGGTGATAGTCACGGATCTTAAAGGAATAGAAAGGATTGTCACGGTATCGGCTTACTTTTCATATGAAAGCGATACTAATCCACCAGCGGAGGTACGTACGCTGGTGGAATACTGCAAGGTAAGGGGTCTTTATCTCCTATTAAGATGGAGAGGTAAGGACCTATTGGAATACCTAATTACCAGCGATTTAGATATTCTTAATACGGGTACACCCTGACGTTTCGTAATTCGCTCAGCGAGGAAGTCATTTACATCCTTCTCTGTACTGGCAGCTTTACAGATAACATCAAGAAGTGGATAGTCTCAGAACAACCCACTCTCTCAGATCACTTACTGATAGAGTTCGTGTTGGAATCCGCTGTTTCCGCCGGCCCTAAATGGGTCAGAAATCCAAGAAATCCTGGAGATGGCAGCCTAGTTTTTCACGGAAGCCATCGAATCCACGTATGAAAGTAATTGTCGGCCTTCGAAAGTCCGAAAGGCTGGAGATACACGCTCGTAGAAATCGAAACTCGAAGAGCTTCGCAGGCAAACCAGAGAGAGGTTCAGAAGTGCCAGTTCTGGCAAGACGAAGGAACTGTGGACTTCATTCACATCGATAAGGGATGAGTATAGGAGTGCAATACGCAAGGCAGAGCATGAAAGCTGGACCAACTTTTGCACTAATATCGAGAAGGGAGCAGAGGCGGATAGACTTCAAAAAGTTAGGAGATGGGGGGACAAATCTCCCGGCCCGGATGATATACACCCAGTCCTTTTAAAGAGAGTTGGTGAGATCATCATTGGGCCTTTGGTGAGACTTGCTAAGGCTAGTCTAAAGTTGGGTTATGTTCCGGCGGCATGGAGGGGTGCGAGAGTAGTCTTTATTCCTAAGGCTGACAGAATCGGTTATACTTCACCCAAGGATTTCCGACCCATTAGCCTCACATCTTTCCTACTAAAAAGAGTGGAAAAACTCGTGGACAGATATATCCGCCATAAGGTCTTATCAAGTAATCCTCTTCACAAGTAACAACACGCCTATAGGGCTGGTCATTCGACCGAGACGGTCCTGAGTACTGCAGTTGACCTAATTGAAGGACAACTAAATCAGAAAGGTCTAGCGATTGGAACCTTCATGGACATCGAAGGAGCCTTTAACTACACCTCTGTAGAGGTGATTAGGACGGCTATGATCACACATGGGGTGCCTATTGCAGTCGTGGAATGGACCTGTCACATGTTGGACAATAGGAATCTAACCACGACCAAGGGTGACACCACTTTATGTGGAACCGTTGACTCTGGATGTCCGTAGGGGGGCGTTCTGTTTCCCTTGATGTGGTGCCTCGTAGTGGATGAATTGTTTTATCTACTCACGAGTCAGGACTTCCACGTCATAGGCTATGTATACGATATACTAGTTATCGTGCGCGACCAGCATCTTGATGCACTCTTCGGAGTAATGCAGCAAGCACTAAGAATAGTTGATTCATGGTGTGCGGGGCCTGGACTATCACTCAATCCAAGTAAGACGGATGCAGTTGTGTTCACCAGAAGGTATAAGTGGGGAACTACCGGTATATTGAAACTGGGGGGGGACAAAAACTTGAAATCGAAGGGCAAGCCAAATATCTAGGAGTCATCCTGGATAAAAAGCTGTCATTGAACGAGCACTTGGAAAACATGCGCAAGAAGCTAGTAGCGACTCTTTGGTTCTGTATAAGAGCCATAGGACAAAGCTGGGGCTTGGAATCGGAGGCACTTATGTGGATCTACACAGCGATCCTGCGACCCAGACTAATCTATGCGACAGTCTTTTGATCGACCAGGGTCGAACTTTCTACTGTGAAGTCCCGACTCGAAAGAATCAGGGGACTGATTCTGAGAGGTCTCACTGGTGTCTTGAAGTCGACACCCACGATGGCCGTTGGTGGCACTAATAGGATTGGAGCCCTTCCATCTCACCATAAAAGCCGCGGCTGCGAAGGCCGGGTTAGCCTATCCACAAAAGATGAAAGGGCTAACGGTGAGGCACGCCTGCCCAGTGATAGAGAAAGCTGGTTTGCAGATGGCTCCAGGAACAAAGAAAACGCTGGAGCAGGTGTATACTGTAAAACGAACTGAACGGGCTTCACGATTGCGATGGAGTTCTATGCAACAGTTCTACAATCTGAGATTGTGGTCTTTCTCCAGTGCACTTATAAGCATCAGGGCAATGAAATATCGGACAGGTTAGCAAAGCTAGCAACAAAGGAAAATTTTACTGAACCTGAGCCAGTTGTAGGCATTTCCAGTAGGTCGGTCACTGAAGATATTAACAGTTGGCTGACAGAGGAAAAACAGAATGAGTGGGATGCAATCTCTAGCTGCAGATAGGCTGAAAGACTCTTGGGCTTAAAGCTAAACCCTTATCAAGCGTAAGAAATTCTTAAGCTCGGGAGGAAGGAAGTCAAAATCCTGAGAGAAATGTTTATAGGACATGGAAACCTCCGGTTCCACAAACATAGGATAGGGCTTGTGGGAAGTCCCCTCTGTCGTCTGTGCAGAAAAGACAAAGAGACTTCCACTTACAGTCTGTCAAGTTAAAGCGTGGGTGGCTTTACTCGCAGTCGGTAAGGTGTATCGACATGATTTTGGTGTCAAAATATTAAGAAGAGCTCCCTC
>NC_046665.1:29370905-29383594 GCF_010883055.1 Belonocnema kinseyi | reverse complement strand
TTTCTAGATCATCCTTAAACAAATCAGTAAACTCACACAAAAGTCTCACTCTATATTCTTTCTGTAGTCCGTCTATGAAAGAAACAATTTCACCGTAGACAAAGAAGATATACAGGTACAAGAGGCGATAACCATAACCGTCAATATAGGTAACCTTTCTATTCCTTTCGACATACATGGCGGCCCAATGAGTTCCAGGCTGTTTGCGTCCATCGTATGAAAGGTTACGTATGAAAGGTTATGTCCATCGGTTGTAGTCGATATAGCTGAACTTTGACTGCAGGTTGAGGTCTTATTTTATGAGGTTGAGAGAATTATTCGCTTATTCTCAAACTATTTTTTATTCAAAGTAAGTGCATTATTTAAAGAGAAAATTAATTGTGTGTCCTTTTTTACTCCATGGTGGAAACAAAACTCATATAAGGCCAGACTTTTGAACAATGGGCAATGTACCTCCTTAAAATTTGTGATGCGTCTACTCGTAATCTTTCGCAGCAAAATAGATATCTCATGTCTTCAAGTGCATATTAGTATAGCGTTCCGGGCCACGTCACGAAGATTTGCGTGAAGGAATTTCATTGGAACATCTCGGTTAAACCATTTAATACCATGATTTTTTCAACTGAAGTAATTATTTTGTAGTTGAGATAGACTGGTGAGATCGGTAAATGCATACAGTGGAGAGATAATCCAATAAGCAGTAGCGATCTAAAGTAACCACAGCTGCTTCTATAGGTATTAAACAATTAGAATCATCGCAAAATCCTTGTATATCAATCACGTGATCCATCATGTTTTTACTACTTTAGATATCAGGATGGAATTTATTTCTGTGACTTTTAAGTAGGGACTGAACTTTGCAGATAAGAAGTTTGCCATGTATGCATGAGAATTAGCGCCCACTTAAACTAAGCACTGAAATTAGCTATAATTTGTCTGAAAATGTATATACTAGAGCATATACTAGCATATACTATAAAATTAACTGTGTTAACAAGTGCATCTTCAAATTGTACCTCAATTCTGAGACTCTCATGTTCAACGAGATTTCATTAAATATAAAAATTAACAGAGAAGTCCGGTGTTAGATCAAAGGCAAACAAACAATTTCTAATTGGGTTTTGCTCACGATCAATATTATTTTCCTCATTTAGAAAATGTACACCAATTCTAGTTAATAATGTGTTATATGAATCAACATACAATATTTAGAATTGCAAGATGGCTGCAGAGGTTTCGAAGGTACTTGAGTACCATGAACATAAAGTGATAAATGATTGATCTTATAATTTTGAAAATAAAAGTGGCTTTTGTTTCCATTACCATTATATGCAGTATTATCCACAAATCCGAGTATTTTTCTTTTTCGTAATTTACCAAGGAGCACATTCTCAAGAGTTTCAGCGTTAACACTAGAATGAGTCGTCGTAGCTTCCACCTGGACACGTGTGATAGGATATTATACCGTTCCTTGAAATAGAGCTTTAGCATGTGCAAGAAAAATGGCAGCATTTACATTTGCTCTGCGAACTAGTAATGAAGCCTCTTCAATATGTACATGACAGTTACTTATCCTGCCTATAAGACATAAATTATCTTTTCAAAGAACGGACCGAACTTATAAATCTACACCATTGATGAGAAATTTACCTTGATTGAAAATATCACAGTTTAGATCATCAATAAGATCAATAGATTTGTCAGCACTCAAATGTTTCTGTCGAGCTTTTAAACCCTCATTAGCATTGAAATCATCCATCTTTCCAGCAGTATCATTATACCGAAGAAATAATGTAAGATAGCTGTTTTTAGCAGCTGGGTCATAGTTGAGCAAAGTCTCAGTGTATTATCGATATCTGCAAGAATTACTGGGGGGTGTTACTAATGTTTAATTGAAGTAGATATCCACCTGATTGAAGAGTAAATGCAAAAGATAGTTTACATGACCTACTTTGGCCAATGCTGCGTTACTTACGGCTACTCTGGTAGGATTTGCAAGTTTTACTCGAAGATTCAACAGTGCGTGTTCGGAGTGTAGTGTAGTTATATCCAGAATAGGATCTGAAGTTTTAGTTTGTTTTAAGTATGGCAATCTGGTGCATTTGGCCTATGCTCATTTTGGAATGTCGAGAAAAACTTCTGAAGAACTTAAAAAAGGTCAAATAGACTATGTTTGCAAGATATGTGCATCATTGCTCACTAATGATACTTTTACGGTACTCTTTGGCAATCCAAGTAGGAACCCTGAGACCACTACTCTACAGGATGTTGATTGTGCATGTATTGTACCCCCTACTTCCACCTCCGTCACTGCCTCGGAAAATGCTGACACCCTACACCCGAAACTCACTGAACTATTAAGCAAAGTGGTCTCTGACTGTCAAAGCGAAAAGCTTGCGTAGTCACGTGAGACTCTGGTAAGATTCAGAGACACTGAAACAAGACAATTACAATTTAATGACGAACTTAATTCTACCCTTTCAGAAATTAAGAATAAATGAAGGGGCCTTCCATAAACCACGTGGTCGCTTTAGGGGAAGGGGGGTTCGACGAAAGGCCACGCCCGTCTACATGATAGTTGAATCGTGTGAATCCTATCTTAGAGAAAGGGTACTAATTAGCAATGGCGAACGCTTAGTTTGTGGGTAGATTGAAAATGATTTCCCTCAGGGACCCACGCTTACACCCACTCAATTTAATATTTATACCTTTAAACATGATAGCGAACTTCGCCATTGCAACCATCAGAAATATGCTGACGACTTTAAGCTTGACCTTTTAGTGCATAATGCCTATCTTAAGAGCTTATTTCAAAACTTACAGTCGGATATTGATCTGCTGGCGAAGTAAGCCTAGATAAGTGGCCTCACTTTAAACTCTGCTAAAACTATGGCTATAATCATAGGACCTTTTTCTTCTCCATCATTTGAAACAATTACAACCCTACCTCCTTCCTTGATAAATGGACGTCTCATCCCCTTTGTAGAATCTGTGAAGAATTTGGGCTATATTCTCAATGGCTCTCTTACTTGGAATGTCTCGTCCTTCCTTTCTTTGACTACGACTGTGTTGTGTACGACGATATTACTGATGAGCTAAGTACCAAGCTTGAGCACATGCTGAATGCTTGCATTCGGTTCATGTATAAGATTTCCAAAAGTAAACATATTATTCAATATAGAGAAAGAGCAGCACTTTTTAACGCCGCTAAAAGAAGACAATTATTTATGGGTTATTTGCTTTATACCCTATTGAGTAATCAAGCTCCGCAATATCTTCTTAACGTTTTCCATTTCATTGACAAAGATCAACCGACACATTCCGAACTCCGTAAAAGGAAAGAGTAATCAAAATTCAGCTACACCGTACGTGTAAAATGAAAAGGGGCATGACATTCAAAATTGTGGGTGCTTTTAGCTAACAAAATTCATCAGAGTTTATAATATCGTCAAATGTTAATGTGCCAGCTGACTGCATTTGCACCTTGGTATATTTTTCACCTGTCCTACGTTTACCCCGTCAGATTTTTTTAAAATTTATTTTTTATTCCGAATTTTTTAAACATTTTAAATTTTGAAGATATACCTAATATGTTTATAAGAATAGTGGCATAAACTGCAACAATAATATTAGTTTATAATGTTTTCTATTTCACTTGTTATAATGAGTTTAATTTATGTAAATTTTATTTTTCTAAACAATTATGTTGTTTAAATTTTGTAATTTTTAAAACAATTTATTTTCTTTATTTCATTTTTTAACCAATTTCACTTTTTAAATAATTAAATTTTTTTAATCAATTATTTTAACAATTTTATTTTTTCTTTAATTTTATGTCTACAACCATTTTCTTTTTTAAGGTCCAAATATCTATTACTTTTATTTCAACAATTATTTTGTTCAAATTTTTTAATTTAAACAAAAATTTAATTAATTTTTCTAGCCAATTCCAGTTTTTAATGAATTTAATTTTTTCAATTATTTTATTTCTTTAACAATTTTCTTTTTTGATTCATTACTTTTTTTGCAATTTTATCATTTTTTTTTAATTCTATGAATTGTTTAAATTATATTTTTGAATATATTCCTTTTTTCGGAAATTTAATTTCTTAAACTGTTTTATTTTTTGCATAAATTTATTTTTGAAAATTTTAATTTCTTAAACCATTTTTTTAAATTATTTATTTTTTACAATTTTATTTTTTCAATATCTGATAGACTAATATAATTTATTATCATGGCTTGAACAATAGTAAATTAATTAAGACAATAATAAAACTCAATGATAAAATTATTCGAATTAAAATTCAGATAAATTTGTTTCAAATCTAATTTTCAATTTTAGGGTCCAAATATCCATTACTTTTATTTTCCTCCGGGAAATAATGGAATACTGGTATAATTTTAGGTATAACAGTTTCTTTGTATAGTTTAAGGCAGCGATTCCCAAACTAGTGCTGCAGGCCGATGAGGCTGCCGCCAGCAGGGGGATGCCACCCCGGGCCCAGCCACTCGACAGCCCCCCCCCCCG
Organism: Belonocnema kinseyi; assembly: GCF_010883055.1. Taxonomy (NCBI): domain Eukaryota; kingdom Metazoa; phylum Arthropoda; class Insecta; order Hymenoptera; family Cynipidae; genus Belonocnema; species Belonocnema kinseyi. The sequence continues at coordinate 29,379,063 of NC_046665.1, read as the reverse complement.
CTATGAGGACCCTTTCATTGTCATTAGATTTAAGGCTGTTTCAATAAATAAAAGCCTAAAGACATAGCTCAATTCAATTCTAATTATCTGAATCATTTTCCTGATGTACTTTTAAGAAAATTAAAAAAAAAGTTGATGAAAATCGGTTAACATTTCGAGTAATTAATCATATCTTTAAGTACATGCAAACTTACAAGAACTGTCAACTGGCATTCAAGATATTAAACGATTTTCATCAACTTTCTTTTCATTTGCTTAAAATTAGATTAGTAAATTGATTCCACTAATTAAAATTTAATTTATTAACATTTTAACACATTTTCATTTTTCTCAACCGATTCTAATTCTCTCGCGTAAAGCATGCAACCTCCCGCATGTCCGACAGTCAAGTATCCCCCTTGGGTTCTAGTAGAGGGAAAAAAATTGTAAGGTGGCGGCCCTGTCCCTTCCTGAAAACTGCAAAAAAAGTTTGGGAACCGCTAATTTAAGGTGTTTAAGCGGATTAGGAACGGTGCACCGCGGTGCCCCGCCCATCATCATGTAGTTATTTATGGACTCCCTCCGCCTTTTAGGGGCGAATCTATTCTTGTTTTTGCTAATTATCTTATTGATATTGAGTTTTAAAATGATTTATTTTCAAACGATTAATTCTTGAATCTATGAAGAACAACTGTTGTAATTTTTAACTAAAAAAATATATATTTATGAGCCCAAATGAGCTCCTGAAAATCGTCATTTTCGGCCTTTTTAGTCAAAAACCATCATTTTTGTAGTTAAAATAAGATCACTTCTAATTAGTTTTTTAATAAAAACATTCTTTGGGGCTGCTTATTATAAACTGAATATTAGGCTTCCTAAATTACATTATTTTATGACAATAATTTATATGAATATTTTTCACTTGAAGAAAAATAGATGTTTCTCTATGTTAAGTCCATAAGAAATTGATTAGCGATGCGCGTGCTTAATTATTTTTTTTAATCTAAAAAAATACACAAGAGTTTATCGACCATGAAGATTGAGTATTTAGTATTGGATGGTCAAAATTCGAAAATACGTTATGTTAGAGCACCCTAATAAGTATGTATATTTGAATTTTTGATTAAAATCGTCCAATAAATCGCCCTCATATTTCAACTGTAATATGTATCACCTGTTCCTTATAAGGCTATTTAGTCCTAGGAACTTTTCATAAATAAATACAAATAGTGCGTACTCGATCAATATATCAAACGCCATGGCCAGGTACAAAAAACTCTATGGGTGCATGATCAGTAAGAGAAGAAACGGGGTTGTAATGAACACATTGAGAACTCTCTATGGATATTCACGTTGGAGGTAATGAAAAGAGATCTAACTCTGGTTTTAAGCACAGACAGGAATGGAATTGTAAAAAAGACATTTTCTCGCTCATTTATTTCTAAAAATATCGTTGATTGTACGATCCCTTGATTTTGTGCGTTCAATTGTAGATTTTTTTCGCAGACTTTTTTATTTTCACTAAAGCTCATTTTTTTATTTAAACTTTTCGTTTTTACTTTTTCAACGTATATCGACCTACGAGGTTAAAGACTACTTCGATATAAAGCTTACTATGATGAGAAATGGACTGTACCATTCGTTTTTTTCTACTATGTTTTTAGCTCGAGACAAACATGATATTCTCTATCAGTTATAATATTTTAATTCTTAAAATTATTTTAAAAAATATTTTATCAGATATCTGACTTTTGGCACGACAACCACCATAAGAGGTATCTTATTATATAAATTATTTATAACATCCATTCCGGTTCTAAGATCTTGTTTTCCTATTGCGCGGACCTCATTGGTCAAAAAAGGGAGAACATGACGAAATAAACTCGCGGGGAAATCTACTGATACCATGTCTCTTCTGATAAGAGGCTCCAACGCATATATGTGGGATTCCCCTTCCGCCGAGGGGCCGAAGGGAAATACTGTGAATACAGTGATAGCACTATGCAGCTATCTGACTTCTAGCGGACACTCCTTATGAGCGCTATTTACACTAACCGCAGTAACCGCGCGCAGTGACTCTATTCTCGTCCTTACACGAGTCCTTATATTCATTATTTCGTATTTTTGAGAAATTATTTGAATTTGATTTCCTATTAGTATTTTCGTCGAGATTTTCGTGTTTTGTTCCTTTCATTAATAATATATCTGTAAACAAACTTGTAAATATATGAAATTTGTTTTTCGGAACGAGGGCGAATAATTCTGACTTCCAGTTCGATGAAATAATTATAATTATAATTTCAAATCAATATTTTCGAAGTTCCATTAATCCAGCCCCTTCAGAACCGAATTTCGAAATTCTTCATAGCTCAGAATTTTGGTCTTTTTTAAGATATTTTTTGTACACTATATAAAATTTTTGGGCTTCTACTTTTATCAAAAAATTAGTTTTCTTGTGGAGGTGCTACCTTACGTAAAGCTAACACTTCCACATCAAAAATACAAAATAATAAAAATCCAATTACATTCGAGTTTTTGATGAACTTTCAAATTAGCTAACGAATTAACTGGAAATAAATAAATTTTTCAATTGGAGTATTCAAATTTTCAGTGAAAGAAAAATTTTCATGATAAAGAAAACTAACATTAAAAAAGCAGTCACATTTTCAAATAAAATTATAAATAAAATGATGACTTTGTAACTAGAATAATAATAATTTCGCACAGAAAAGAAATTTTCAGCTGGGAAGATTAATTTGTACCTAAAAAAGGTTACTTTGCATTTAAAAAGATAATTTGTCAGTAAAAAATTTGAAAATTAAATTTTCTGGTGATACAATATTCAACCAAACTAATACGTAATTTATTCGATTGGAATGTGAAAATTTATTTCAAAAATTTTTAATCTTTAATTTTTTTAATTCGAATTTTAAGTAAGAAAAAAGTCGCGCAAGTAGGTCAAAGTCACATGAAAAAAAAACTATAAATTTTGAGGAAATGAAATAAACTTCCCGCACCAAAAATAAAACTCAGGACAATTCCTGGATTTTCCCGGATTTTTTCAAGTTCCCGGATGATTCCTGGATTTCCTTAAATTTCCGCACAGTAGACACCCTGTCATTTTATTTTTATTCATCAATAATTGATTATTACTTTATAAGATTTTAATATTTGATCGATGGTTTCCATTTTCACATTTAAAAAAAAATCAAAATGAACAAATACACAAAAACTAAAAATATATTGGATAAACGCGGGTCAAAGGAAAAATTTATTTGAATTAAAAAAAGTTTTTTTTCATTCAAAGAAATTTTCTTTAATATAAAGAAATATTTTTTCCATATTAAAGAAAATTTCTTTGAATCAAGAATACTTTTTTTAAATTGAAGGAATTTTTTCTTAAACTAGCGTATATCAAAGAAATGTTTCTTTGATTCAAAGAAGCTGTTTTCTGGATAATTGATTTATCCTAATTATAATTATGACAAAGGCAGCAAGCAGTAACAAATATATTGCATGAAAGGTTATTTATTAAAAAGAAACTATACAGATAAGACAATTTTAATAATAAATTTAAGATGAATTATTTTATGATAATAATTTTAATGATTAGATTTGAAGAGTGGGCTCGAATGCACTTTAAAATAGGTTGAGCTCCTCCAAAGCGGTCAAAACAGTTTTGTACTTACAGTAGTATTGTGGAACCTTTTTTTGAAACAATATTGCTGAAATGAATATGTGAGCGATTTTTGAATCAGCTGAAAATTTAATATTAAAAACCCAATAAAGGGCATACATCTAAATCAAAGCTTCGATTGCTGAACCACAGAAAATGGCTTCTTCGTTGACATATAGCGAATATGTCCGGTTTGCCATTTCCAAATTTCCAATCCCTATAAGACGTTGTGGTTCGTCCGCTTTGGGCTGTGTTTGTGATATCGTTGTTCCAGACTGCATGAATAATATATTTTTCATTTTAATTTATTTTTCAATAAGAAAACATAGAAACTTGGAAAGTGAACAAAATTTCTTTGAACTGCAAACATACTCGTATGGGGTAGATCTGCACAATATGTCCAGTATGGCTGTCTTTTTTCAGCCTTTTTAGTTTGAAATGGTCCGTTACTTTTAATAGAATTAAAATGGTCAGATGATCCTGTGCAAGTGCATTAATATTGGTATCTAATCGAGAAAAGTAATCGATCAATTTTGGTAGAGCTGTAATCCAATTCTCTTTTATTTTCATATTTGATAGCCCTATTTCACACTCTAATTCCCATGCCAGCTAGAATAAAGAAAATACATAAACTTGGTGAGATCAATCAGTATATAATATAAGTAACAAATGATTTAGTTAAAAATATAAAATGAAAAGAATAAATAATAATTTTCACTTACAAGCTGAGGTTTTTTAAGAGCAGGATAATCATCCAAGTGCTTTGTTGCCGATGGAGCTTTCTTGGCCTCCTTTCTTTCTGGACGGCAAGCTTCCAGGTCTTTTTTAAAACTAAAAATGGAAGGATTGTCATTGAGTAATTCATTCCGCATGCTGAGTTTTAAGTCTTCATGAGTTCTTTCGACTGCATTTTTTGATTTTCATTTTTCTGCTCTTCTTCTCGCGTATTGCTTCGTATTTTTTAAACGCTTTTTCATCTCACTAATCAGAACTTTCTGCGACGCAACAGAACGTAAACAAACATACGATTTACATATATAACATAAATAAATATAAAAGTAGAAACAGTAGTAATTATTATTCTTATTATTAAATACATATTCTACTACTCACACTAGAAATAGCAGTTTTCATTCGTAGGGCTGGCATTCTGAAAAGAGCTTCTTCTGCTACTTCCGCAAAATCTGACTGGTCCAGCATTTTTCTTTCCGCCATACGACTTACAAGAGTGCGTATTATTTCACACCTCGCAATGGAAGGGAGCGTTTCACCGCTCTGAACAGCATCATTGACAAAGTGCGGCCAAGATAGTGGGAAGCAGGAGTTAACACTCTGAAAAAAGATTTAAAATTACCATGATGTTATACATATATATATTGACAAATATAGACATAATTGTATTATATTTAGAGTATACTTAAAACGTACCCGGATTATATCATTTGAATTCAATGATTCCGATTGCAGAAAATCAGGTTGAGGATCATTCTTGTTAGAAGGAGGCAATTGGATATTTTCATTTTTAACCTCACAATTCTCTTTATCAGTATTTAAAGTTACTTCAGAAACGTTATCAAAGTTATATACCGGAAGCGCAAGTGGATCCGCAGAAGAATCAAGTGTAGGTGAAGTTGACGGTTCTTCTGATCCTGTTGCAATGACCATTGCATTATTTGGTAGAGATATACTATCGTCAGTTACCGAAACATCTATAAGGAAAAGTAAACCAATTTAGAACATTTGTATATTTCTGTTCTTATTTCAAGCAGGGTGACCGTTTTAACCAAAGAAAAAAATTCCCGGCCGTTCCTCTATTTTTTCCCCAGTTCGCAAACATTTTACATGGTCTATGAAATGTAAAGATGGAACACAACGCTCTTGTATTTTAAATCTTTAAAATTGGAGTTTAAACGTTGTTATTTTATTCAACAATTTTGTATTTAAATACTCAATAATTTACACGTATAAAATGTGAGCTACTAATACTTTTCAACTGCACTATTTTAAATTAAAATCACTTAAACTGCTAAATTACAAATTTTAAACTTTTATCGTTTGTAGAGTTTAAAGACTTAGATTCAGTTCCAAAAATATAATTCCACGTTATAATTTTCAATGCTCTAAATTAAAGAATCAATCATTAAATTTAAAAACATTCAAAATTGTACAACTTCAAGCAAGTTTAAATTATAATTCTAGCTTAGAATTGGTTAAAAATTGAAAATTCCCTATCTTAATCCGGAATTTTAATTCTTCTCGAAAAATTCCCTCTTTAAATCCAGAATTTTAATTATTTTCAAAAATTTTCCATTTCAACTAATTGTAAGAATTTTTCTCAAAAATATTCCGTTTGCACTTAGAATTTATTCGAATAAAAAATTCCCTGTTGCAGCTCGGAATTTATTTAAATTTTGACATTCCCTATTCCTCTCTGCTTCAACTCAGAATTATAATTCTTTGGAAAACATTCCTGTTCCAATTCAGAATTTCGTTCCTTTTTGAAAATATTCTGTAATAGCTCGGTATTGGTTAAAATTTTTAAATTTACGGTTATTATTCTGGATAAATTCCAGTATCAACTATAAATTTGTAAAACATTGAAAATTCCCTGTTTAAATTAAAGTTAAATTATTTTTATTTTAAATAATTTAAAAACCTCTAAAATGCTTCGAAATTTTATTTCAAGATCTTGAAACATATACATGTTGTTTCAAATTTTTTCCAATTTCAAAATATTATTAAAAGTTCTTCGCAAATTCTGAATATCTTTTAAAATTATTCGAATTTTAAATAATTTTTCGAAATAAAAGATAATTTTCAATTTTCCTAGCAATCTTAAAAAATGTTATTATTCTTTTGAAGCGTGTTAAAATTCTTAAAAAGCTTCTAAATATTATGTTCGAAATCTGCCAAAATCTATATTTGGTATCAAATTAGGCCGTGGAAGATTAGAACTTAAATTTGGCTAAAAATAGCCGGGTTTTTTCGGTACACGTAGACACTTCGTTTAAATTATTTTAAATCATTTAAAATTTTTAACTATTGTTTAATATTTTCAAAACTTCTGAATATTTCGTATACTTATTAAAAAATTTTTAAGAATAATAGTTGTTTAATTGTTATTTATACATCAAAATTTAACAACTTGACTTATAAATTATTATTATTACACTAATAAGCCATTTTCCTTTCGGAGTAGGTGTTGCTCATTCGGTGGGGAAAGGAGTAATGTGAGGAAGGGATATAGAATTTTTAGATTAATCCAGAATTCTTGTGCTATTTATTTAAGTAACACGTTTGCTTAGTTTTTTTGTTTAGTTTTGGGTATTTTATTTATTATTACTAAATTATAAATGTACTGTCAGATATTTCTAAATATTAAGTAATTGTTTTTCTTGTTAATTGTAAAATTTAAAATTAGGTGGTTTAAAAATGGAATATTTCACACTGGAATTTAATAAAAACCTTTAATTACAAATCTATTATTTAAAAGTTATTTTTATATTAAAACTAGTTTATAAAGTTTCAGTAGGGCATTTACATTTGTTTAAGACTTCCCGATTGAAACAGTTTAATTTTTGACGTTAAAATCTGGAAATTCTAAAATTGTGAACTAATGCTGAATCGTTTTTCAACTGATGCCGAAACGTTTTGTACAATCAATTATTATTTATTTAAAATTGTTTAAAGAGTGATTCAAATTTACAAATCATTAATTTATATTCACAGTTCATGAACTGAAAATGCTTGCTACAAAAAATCTTCGATTAGAAACGCTTCTAATTGTTAATTGATTAAGTCTTTAAAACTGCATTTTGAAATTCTTTGAATTCAAGTGTACGCTTAAAAATCTAAAATGGAACATTTTGAAAGTTAAAGATTTCTGAATTACGCATTCTAAACTGAACGATATCATAATCAAAAAAAATTACAATTTAACTAGTTATATAAAAACGGTCGAAATCAAAGTTGGGTGGGTTTTTTTTTCCTAAAAATTTGTAAAATTTCCGTGCAAAAAATAAATTCACGGTCACTTGCTGTTATAAGATTATCGGTTAAGATTATCTTACCTACTAAACGTTTATTTTTTGCCGGTGGACAAGTACAGTATGTACAAGCAGCCATTTTTCCATCTTTGTAATATTCTGCGTAGTCACAATCATTGCTCACGCAAGGTCCGCGTTTCGCATTGTGAGGGTCTACCAGGTGTATACATATGAAACCGGTATTGCCATTTAGCGGCCAGTAGGCACACTTGTAGGCACTGTCGGAACTTACCATTTGTGCTAATTGGCGTATTGTCATCTGTCAACAATATCCAATACCAAACATTTCAAGTTTCATACGACATCGTGATTTTTTTCGCTCTTGAAAATGTCGAAATACGTGCCTTCAAAAAATGATTTGCGGGGAGCATTAATTTTCTGTTTCCAGTTGGGTAAATCGGCGATAGAATCTCATCGAATGCTTGTCGAAGCTTACGGAGAGCATGCTCTTGGTCGA
>NC_046665.1:29368559-29370805 GCF_010883055.1 Belonocnema kinseyi | reverse complement strand
GAGGGCGCATACTTTGAATAAAATATTTGTTATTATTCTCTTGAAATAAATGTGTTTTTTTCTTGAAAAAATACCGGTTTCATATGTATACACCTGGTATATTCATTGTGAAGAAGTGCAGCTGAAAAAATAAACTTTATATCCTAAAAAGTAAAACATAAATCAATGTGGAATATCTTATATTTAAAAAGAATACAATACATAGTACTTTTTACGATAAAATTCGTGTATAAAATTCGTGCTATTAATTCAAAAAATATATGCGGTTGGAGTGGATGCCTTTGAATTTGCATGCTAGTTTGAACTTTGATGTCGAATGAAAATAAAAAATAGCCCTTCATTCTAAAAATTCCCACCATAAGAATCGAGGATAAATAATTAACTAATTAAGGTTACAATGCATCCACTCACATCAACTTAGTGAATGTCTCCTACACTCCTTTTAACAAGTACGTAATATTTCCCATGAACCTCATATGTCTGATAAACGGTGTGAACTAACAGTTCTCTCATTCTGTGCATTTTATACTTGTCTTTTTCAATACAAATTTGATAAGCATTAAAATGCAGATCATGCTCTGCTGTGCGAACTGTTTTACATATAAAGGAGGGACTGTTTCCCAAGTATATTCTGTTAAAAAGCAAAGCAAAGCATGGCATGGTATCTATATAGTTAGTCATAACAAAGCATTTTTGAGCTTTATATGTTACTTCGTCAATTTTAATTCATGCAACTGTATAAACACTCCCACATATAGCAGGAAGAATAACCGGTTAGTCACTTACCACTTTTTTTTTAAATCAGTCCCTGTTCCTCAACTTGAAAGATCGATGCACCAAACATAGAAGATTGATAGAGTTGGTGTTGATTAGCCATTGACAAGGATGGATTTTTTAAGCACTTGCTTTTCCTCATAAGGTCTTTGAAAAACTGATGTTTTGTCTCTGGTCGCAAAGTGTTAAAATTGTATAAGGGTCAAAATTTTAAGGTCAGTTCCGGATAGTGGAGCAAAAAATGTTGCTTCAGTGTAAGATGAGTTTTATAAATTGATGAAAACGTGGTGAGGTATTCGTCAATAATATTCTCCCAGTAGCGTATCATCGTCAGAGATATTTCATAGGCAAAGGCCAAAGAAGAAATTTCTAAAAGCAACGTGTAATTTTGCCAGTACGCATCTCCGTCATCAATACATGGACCCAAAATAAAAGGAACAACAATGGCGAGACTCCATATCTGCATACCAGTTTGATGCAAAGGACCCTGCACTAAATGTATGGGAAAATGGCTTTCGGTGGATTTAGCTGAAACTTTGTAATTTTTAAGGTTATAAGTGCCGGATAAAATATCCGTAAAAAAAATCCAAAAAAATGGACAGTTTTTAGCTCTGTGCGGCGCTAAGCGCTCAAGATCAGTGAATAAAACGAATTACAACACAATTTGTTACAAAAGCGATGTCAAAATAGAAATCACGGTTCAGATCGCGGTCTGTCATATTTTCGCCTACACCGTTGACTCATATAGCGCGCTTCTCAAAACGATCAAACGATAAGCGCCCAAGATTTTAACTCGACTAATTAATCACTTCTTTAAAGGCAGAAATGGTACCCAACGTAACATTAGTAGTTAGTGCGCATATACCGATAACATTCTACCCTTCGCAAGAGGGTTTAACGCTGAGCGCTCAAGATCAGCGAATAAAACCAATCCCAGTAACTTTAACGACAAAAGCGTGTCACTATAAGAATCACGCATCAGAAAGTAGTCAGTAATATGTTTAGCCAAACCAGTGAGTTATAATGCGCGCTTCTCCAAACGATCAAACGCTAAGCGTCCAAGATTTGAACTTGACTAAGTAATTACTTTTTTAAAGACAGAAATGGTATCCAAAGTAACATTAGTAACTAGTGCGCACATAGATGATAACAGTGTACCCTTCGCCAGAGGGCCGAACGATAAGCGCCCATGATTAGCGAATAGAACCAATCCTAGCAACTTTAGCGACAAAAGCGATGTCACTATAAGAATCACGCATCAGAAAGTAGTCAGTAATATGTTTCGCCAAACCAATGACAATATGAGTCAACACCGTTGACTCATATAGCGCACTTCTCGGAACGGGCAAAGGCTAAGCGCAGAAGATTTCAACTTGACTAAGAAATCACTTTTTCAAAGGCCTTTTACAAAAGAAATGACAGACAAACATACCGTCGTCGATGGAAATAATGAGTGAATGCTGCATGATGAA
>NC_046665.1:29345988-29368459 GCF_010883055.1 Belonocnema kinseyi | reverse complement strand
ATTCACTTATTATTTCCATTGACGATAATATGCTTGTCATTTCTTTTGTAAAAGGTCTCGAGTGTTTAGTTTCTTGTATTTATTTGTTTTATTTTGTTGTTTCTGAATTTTTCTTTCGTTTTATTAAAGCGTTCCTCTTCCTTTCAAGACCATAACAGCTTGTTTCTCTTATGGTTTAAAAAAATGGCATTCAGTGTTCGAGTTAATTACGATGTGTGCGATAGAGTCTATCAACCAGGACAAATGGGTCGAATTGATGGAAATAATAATCCTGATAGACAAAAAATTGCAATTTTTAGACGCCTTCAACTTCGAAGACCACCACTTGAAGTCGCCGATGAGAGTAGGTTATGCCTCAATTGCAATCAATCGATTCACAATGAGATAGAGGAGCTCCAACGTGACCCAGGCTGTTTAAGAATGAATGTTCTTACACAAACAGGCAGGCAAAAGCGCATGTTCTGTAATGCTGATGTTAATACTCCAAGACTTTCAATTGAATGTAGAGTTAACGCTTTTATTGTCATGGACATTTTCATTTCAGAAGAAACAAGAGCATGCTTAAATCATTTAGATGAACATGGTTTCATCTTAGGCCCCTTGCTTCCTGGACTACAAGCGATTAATAGACCGTATAGGATTCCGGGACAGCAGTCACTTCTGTTTTTGCAACAACTTCGTAACGAAGCAAATGTTCCTGCGGCCGCGGCGTTTAATAATGAGGATAGTTTCACTAATGAAGAGTTTGAAGCTGTTGCTCCTGTAACAAAGGAACAATTTAGAGAATTGTATGCATTTTGTTATCCTATTCCGCAGTTACATGGACATGGTGCCAGATACGTGAGGAAAAAATATCTGCAGTAGGGGTTAGGGTGTTGTGACTCGAGCATTCAGATGGCATAGTGCTGCTAGCAAAGGGCAAGGATGCTTTAAAGGAGATTATGAAGAGGTTGAGAAGATACCTTGTTAAAAATAGGTTAGAGTTGAATGCGGAAAAGTCGAAGATTATGGTGTTCAAGCATGGAGGTGGAAGGTATAAGGGAGGTGAGTGCAAGTGAATGAATTTGTGTTCCTGGGTTTCCTGTTTTCAAGGAATAGGGGATTGGATGATCAAATATATATAAAAGAGAAAGTAGGATGGCCCAATGTACTGATAGGTGTCTTATTTTATGAAGTGGAGATGCAGGGGTGGAAGAAAAGAGAGAAGGTAAACAGAATACAAGAGAGGCATGTAAAGTGGACACTAGGTTAGCAAGGTATACGCCTGATTACATTGTCAGGAAAAAGAGACGGCGTAAACAAGTTAATGGATTCTAACGAGAAGTCGAGCGTTTAAATACAAGGAAAAATTTTTGGAGAAGAGGAGAAGCAAAACTGGTTAAAGAGTGTTGGTGAGAGAATGAGAAAAGTATAGGAATGGCATGATAGAGGTGGAAAGGGAAAGTTTTTTGAGAACGAACGGATTGCAGATGGACGAAGTGAGGAGCATACACGAGGAAAGAAAGAAGGTATATGAGATGGGTAAAAAGAATGGCATGGAGGGAGAAAAGGCAGATGGAAAGAAGAGAATAAGAAGGACAATGTTTAACAGGAACTATGGTCGGACTATTCCAAGTGAGAGAGTGCAATTTATGTGTGAGAAAGGAGATAAAAGAAGTCAGAAGCTCAGAGCGAGTATAAGATGCAGATGCATAGAAGGTTTTAATAGGTTCTGGCTATCTAGAGGGAAGAGTATTTCTGAATTGTGCGTGAATGGAGATGCTAAAGCGGAGGTCTGTTTAAAGGAGGTTGAAGAGGTGAAAAGGAGTTGAATAAGTATGGGGGTATGTTTGCATGAAAGGGGGGGAGGCAATAGCCTAGGTGGAGGAGGGATTGGGTAAAATAGAGAAGAAGAGATGGAAGGAGGAAGAGGAATGAAAAAGAAAATATTGAAAATAATAGATAAATATTAGGCTATTAACGAGTGAAAGCTTGGCACCTCCAAGAGCGCCGATGATAAGGACGATTATTTTAATAGGATATTCCGGGTACAATCGTTGCAACTCCCTTATAAGGTCTCGATACCTCTCTTTCTTTTCATTCTCCTTGGTTATGATGTTTTTGTCAGCTAGTGCCGAAAATTCGATAATGAACATGGTTCGCTTCTGGAAGTCAAGAAGAACCATATCTGGCCTCGAGTGTGCAACAGAAACAATTGTCGAAAATATAAAGTTCCAGTATATGCGTCATTTCCCATTCTCGACAATTGACTCGATTTCCCTAGAAGCATGTAGAGGAGCGATATTAAAGTTAATGCCGTAAGAGTGACAGAGATGGTAATAAAGCACTCTTAGTGCAGCATTGTGCACGCGAATGTAGGTTGTTTCCGCATGAGTTGGACAACTAGATAGTATGTGAACTAAATGCTCGGGTTGTGCATGACACGCCCTGCGTGTCATGCACATCGCGAATGTCTTGGCTCAAAATGTGGCCACGGTATTTTGAGGAGAAAATTACACCGTCTTGATATGTCAAAATGAAACCCTCCGTGCCAGAATTCAATCCGGGTGATTTCAGGAGAGCAAATTTTGCTCCCAAGACATTGCCTGATACTCCACATTTCTTTAGAATATGCCATGCATACTCTTATCGAGGAGCTATTCACTGAAGTTTTGCTCTTGTGCTTTTTTAATCCAGACTTTCAGGAGTGAGTAATCGAGATAGATAAGATTTGATGCATTTTGATCACCCCTAATACTAAAGTTAAGTCCAAGTGCTTCAACAGCCTCCTCCGCTGCTTTGTACAGAAACGCTACTTTGCCCACTTCTCCGTGCTTTCTGACCATTTTAAGAAGAGGGTCTCTTCCATTTGCAATTCGATGTGCTGTACCCAGAATAATCCTGTTGTGAAGACATTCAAGACTTAATATTCCGCGACCCCCTTGACGGAGTGAGATGTACAGTCGCGGAACGGAAGACTTAAGATGCATGCTTTTGTTCATGTGCATAACCTTTCTTGTCCCGATATCAAGGGATCTGAGCTCGTTCTTCGTCAATGGAACTACTCCAAATGAATAGAGTACTAACGCGACGGCAAGCATGTTCGTTGCAGATACTTTGTTCCTCGCCGACAGTTCGGAAGACCAAATCTGTCGGATGAGACGTTTATATCTGCTTCGGAGAGTATCCTTTATTGATGTCACATCCTGAATGCGGCTCTGTGCCACGCTCAGGTAAGTATAAGTCTCTCCAGCGCAAAGGTGTCGTAAAGCGCTTCTATCAACGAGCGCAGGATCTTCAGGGATACCATTAAGTTTTCCTCGCTTTAAATAAACCTTGGCGCATTTGTCTAAACCAAATTCCATTCCAATTTCCTTAGTATATCGTTCGACAACCCCTAGAACTAGATGTAGTTGCTCTATCCGTTTAGCATAGATCTTCAGATCGTCCATCTACAATACATGAGTGACCTTGTACTTTCGATCTGCAGGTTTGCCGCACAAGTACCCATCCGAATGGCGAAGTGCTAGAGATAGTGGCAATAATGTAAGGCTAAAGAGGAGGGGGCTCATGGTGTCGCCCTGAAAGACACCTCTCTGAAAGATAACCTTGTTAGTTGTCACACGATTTTTTCCAGATAACATAGTAAATCTGGTTTTCCAAAGCAGCATCAATCTCTCTATGCACCTAATGATTTGCGGATGAACATTTAAGTTTTCCAAAAGACAGATGATAAGTCTATGGGAAGTCGAATCGAAAGCTTTCCGATAATCAATCCAGGCCATCGATAGGTTACGCCTGTAGAATGATGCATCTTTGCACACACATGTATCGATGAGCAGGTTCTCCCGATAACCCGATGCGCCTTTCTTTGATCCTCGTTTTTCATATATTTCTTGGTACATAGTATCAATTGCCCGAAAAATCCTATCATTTAGGATAGCTGTGAATATCTTATATAGTGCGCTCAGACAAGTGATTGGCCTGTAATTCTTCGGTTGAACTAAATTGCCTATTTTCGGCAGGAGTATTGTGCGCCCTTCCAACAACCAATCCGGAATCGGCTCTTCCAACTTTAAATGCGAGGTGAAAATACGGGCCAAATGCTGATGGGTTGAAGAAAACTTCTTCCACCAGAAGGTTTTGATACAATCTGGTCCCGGTGCGGAATAGTTCTCTATCCATTTTAATACTTTTTTCACCTTCTCAGGAGTGATGGGTGGGCATTCTTTATCAGGTGTTATAAGGGCATTACACATCTCCTTGAAGCTATTTATATTTTCTGAGTCTTCGTCCAGTCTATGCTGCTTTTCGTAGACTTCTCTCTAAAATAGTTCGACCTCATCTGGTATGGACGAGTGGTCGACAGTAACTAGAGGGTCTTGGAAGAGTCAAGATGGGTCAGAGAAAAACTGTTGATTTTCTCTGCCGCACCTCCCCCTTCGCTCTAGACTTCTCTTAGAGTCCGATAGTATCCGTATTTTCTCTCAACAATATGCTGCCTGATGGTCAGCAGCTTTGACTTGTTAAGTGTGTGATAACGGGTCCAGAATTCGCGCGCGCACTTTCGAACCTTGGCGGTAAAATTTCTGCCGGATTTGATGTAGTCAATCACAGACTGAATGCGGAACGCAAACTGTCTTGCCTAGCCTATCTTTATGGAAAGTTCATGCATTCGTCTTTTCGTCTTATGATCAACCGTTGGTTTTGTTGTACGGTTCACATCGGCCAAAGCTCTCGCTGCATTATACACAGAATAATTGATAGCCCAGAGGTCGGATTCACCGGAAAAATGTCCACGAAGCTCGTCATCCATTTCAGCCAGATCTTTACGCTGGAGAGAAATCTTGATTTTTATGCTTCTTCGGGCCATAAGGCATCGCTCATCCTCTATTGGATGCCTATCAGCGGTTAATCGTAGTGTCGTCTCTGTTTCTCTGTTGTCGGCTGTTTCTAGCTGTGGCAGAGTAGGCGTTCCGCTTACATAGCCCCTTTTTCGGAGTAGTTCGGCATGGTTTCGCAGACGTTGCTGCGAAAAGGACGACAGCTCTGGGTTTTCTCGCACCACAGAGCATGCAGCCGTGCCATGTAACCCCGTTCAGGGGCTACACTCGCATCGTAGCACTGTAGCAAGTCGTGATTCAGTCGCTCCGTCCACTTAAAGGTCCCGAGATTCAGCCGATCCATCGCATTGAATTCATTTTCATTAGCTCCCCCAGCTGTAGAGTGGTCGGCATTGTTGGCCAACCCATTGTCGGGAGCCCTGCGCGTTCTGTTGTTTTGAACCATTCAACCAAAAATGGAATAGTTAAAATTTTCGGATAAAAAATTGATTTTTCAAAAAAGTAGATCAATTTTCAACGAAAGAAGTTAATTTTCAACTAAAAAAGATACATTTCTAGCCAAAACTGGAACAGTTACATTTTCATTTTAACAAATTTATTTTTTTTTAAATCGAATTTCCAACAAAATAGTTACATTTTCAACTAATGAATTTACAAACATGAAGAATAATATTCTTCCAAAAAAGACAAATATTCATCAAAATACATGAATTTTCAACCACACAATTGAATTTTCAATTGAAAAAGATAGTGTTTCAACCAAAAATGGAATAGTTATATTTTCAGTAAAAACATGAATATTATCCGCAAAAAAGAAGTTATAAAGAATATTAAAATTTTCAACAAGAACAAAATTAATTTGCAACGAAAGAGTGGAATTTACAAGCCAAGAACTGAATTTTGAACAAAAATAGATACATTTTAAAACGAGAAGAGTAATTTTGTATCAATCCAAACGACTTTTCAACTACATAGTTAAATTGGCAACTAAAAATGATAAATGTTTAATAAAAAATGGAACAGTTAAATTTTCAGTTTAAAAAAATCCATTTTCTACCAAAAAGGATTTCTAAGTCCAAAAAGAAAAAAAAATATCAACTTTTTTTAAATTTGTATGTCAAAATGAAGTAATTTAACAGAACATTTAATTTCTTTTTTAGAAAATCGTTAAATTTTCAAACCAAATACCTGAATTTCTAACAGCAAAGTTCATTTTGAGCCAAATAAAAAAATTTTCAATACAAAAAGATTAAGGCTGCGACTAGTCGTCCCGAATTTCGAGATAAATAGCATTTTTCTCATCTTGGGCTAGTCATCCCGAATTCTGAAAAAATGCTAATAGTGCAATTATAGTTGATAAAATATAGGGATTTTCAGTCCTCGAGCCTCGCACTATTTTTCAGCCTTGTCATCATTAAACTTTTATTTCGATATGATAGAAAACACTAATTCCTGTTAATCAACTTATACAGTACTAATCATGAAATAATCTTCGTTCCTGTAACTAATGTAATTACTTTGATTAGTAAAAGGGGTGTCTCCCTGCCCCACGAGACGTTGGAAAAGGGGCAGTGGTGTGATCTTACATTATTTCTGTGACCAGTCACAGGAGTGCCTTCCCGCTACCCACGGGGCGTTGGAAAAGGGACAGGGATGTGCTCTTACATTATTTCTGTGACCAGTCACAGGAGTGTCTTGCCGCCCCTCATGGGGCGTTGGAAAGGGGGTAGGGGATGTAACCTTAAATTGTTTCTGTGATCAGACACAAGGCCGTCTTTCCCCTTATCAGATATTGGAAAGGTTTATGGGTGTGACTTAAATTATTTCTAGTAGCAAGTCCTATTTATAAAAATTCAAAAATTTTTACCAAGATATTCCTTATTTTCACCAAAAAACTTAGACTTTTCCTGAATTTGTATTAGTGACTGAAATAAATAAAGAAAAGTATCAAATTTCCAACTTTTCCATATGGGAAATACATGGGAAAAATCCAAACGGAATTATTCATAGAAACAAATAAGAAAGTCCAATACATTTTTATTGAATACAATCCTCTAAAGGATTGTATTCAATAAAAATGAGTTGGACCTTCTTATCCTTTAAAGGATTGTATTCAATAAAATGAGTTGGACTTTCTTATTTGTTTTTATGAATAATTCAGTTTGCATACTGTAAAAAATAATTATAAATTTTCCATACGAAAGTATGGCATTTTCCCCATACTTCTGAATATCTCATACAAGCATGGATATTTTTCGTTACTCACTTGTAAGTTTCCCATACATTTCGAGAATCCCATACACTGGTATGGAAAAACTTCCAAAAAAGTATGGGACTTCGATGCGCGACGGCAGAATGCGCAGGCAAGTGAAGCACGCATGTGCTGTAACCATGATGAATAGACAAGGAGAACAGTATAATACAATCATGGCGTCTATTCATAACAGTTTCAGTGCACACTTAAGAAAGATTTCGGAGTTGTTTTGTAAGACTGAAAGTGAGTGAAACGTTGTGAGTGTAGTAAGATACAGTGTAATCAGACATTTTTTAAAGAAAAAAAAGGAAGCAACAGTAGAGAGAAAATTCGAGAAATACTAGGTAAGTTGAATTTGTTTGTTGCTAATAAGTACAAAGTTGTAGCAAGCGTTGTGCAGTGTTAGTGTTACATTTATATAACCTTCATTTACATTTGTGTCCCGTAAGTGGGGGCAGATTTTTTAAGAGAGTATATTTAATTTTTGGCTTATTTTTATGCGTTTTCTTTCTCATAGAGAAAGCTTTGCAAGTGGAACATGAATATTTTTATCAGTCTTCCACATGTAGCTGCAACACATTCATCTCACTGTAGCATCGTTTCCGCTTGCCAAGTGAAATTTCCGTTTTCTTATAAGGAAAATGTACTACGTTTTGATGAACGTATTTCATCATAGTGTAATGGATTGACAAAAGAAACTATCTTTTTACTATCTTTTAAGTTCAAGGTTAGATTTATGAATGTCATTTTTTGATGTTACGTCAGAGATGCTGCCATCAAAAGTTTATTTCACATAGTTATTTACAGTTTTATATATTTTTCTCTGTAATTAAAAGTTTCAATTGTTATTTAACTTTAAGGGGCCCTACTTAAATTACGTAACGGATGATAGTCCCTCTCTTAGACCACCCCTGTGATAAACCGTAACAATATATTTACCCCTACCCCCCTTAATGTACTCCATTTTGAGTCTAGAAATATTTTAGTTATCATATTTTAGTTATTTAGTTATCATAGTTATCATAGTTGAATTTTCATCCTACAAAGATAAACTCCAAACAAAAAATTGTTATAGTTTATATGTCAATAAAATAATGAAATTTATTATTATTGAATTTTCAAATAATACAAATGAGCTTTTAGAAAAAAATTAATTTTCCGCGTAACTGATAGATTTTTACCCCAAAAAAATTTGAAACTAAGAAAATTATTTTATTTAACCAAGAAAGGAGGATTATCAACTAAAAAAGAGCAACATTAAAAAAATTAAACAATTATATTTTCAGCTAGAAAATTAATTTTATACTAAAAATAAGGTTACAAATATATGGAGGCTAACTAAACTGTTTAATTCCGAAGAAAATGATTCAACTTTCAGCCAAAAAGATGATTTTTTACTAAAAGTGTAAATCTTTAACAATAATTTTTAACTAACAAATTAAATTTCCATTTAAAAAAATCATATTCCTACTAAAACATATAAATTTTCAAATCAAAACTATTGATGAAATTTCCGCATTTATATAATTTGCTAATTTTGTGTTGAAATTGCAATATATTCCATTGAGTGAATTCAACTGAGAAGTTATTATTTTGGTCTATGTTACCATTGGTAGTAATGCTGCATTCAGTTGTCAATGAATCATGCGATGTTAATTACTTTAGCCAATGCAACTGAATCATTTTGATTTTCTACGAAAAAAAACAGAAATTTTGAGGGAACTAAATTGAGTTATTTTTTATTTTTTAGCTTAAAAATGTATAAAACCACTATATATTTTTAATGTCATTTTAAAACATTAATATTTAAACCTCACATTGTAGAGGCTCAAATATAGTAATTTAATAAGAAATTTAAATACTTCTTTTTTAATAGTTGAATTTCCATCCAAGAAAAATTCCAGCTAACTTTTTAAGATTAAAATATGACTTCTTTCTAAACAAAAAATAAGTTTCTCCGAAAATAAAAACTGATAAAATAAAACTAATTTTCAATGTAGAATTTTCTACAAAAATTAATCAATATTTAACAAACTATTTTAATTTTCAACCAAACAGTTATTGGATCGTCATATAAGAAAGATGAAATTTCTTTTAAAACAGATGAATTTTCAATTATAAAACCAAAATTTCAAAAAAATAATTAAGTTTTCATCCAGAAAAGATTTTAGTGCTCTTTTCAACACTAAAATATTAAATTTAAACAAAAAGTGAATATTTTTGCAAAATAGTCAAATCTTCAATTAAACAGAACTTTTAATTAAAAAGTATGACTTTTCAACGAAATTGTTAGATTTTTCTACCAAACCCTTGCATGTTTATCCAAGAAAGATAAAAATTCTACTGAATTAATCTTTTTTCGTATCCTACATAGTTTGTCCACAAAATAGAATTCTTTATTTTTCATTATTTTTTGTGCAATAAAAATTTGAATGTTTGATTTTTGAAGAAAATCCAAAAATTTGTTATGATGATCTTGTAGGGCTTTCAAAAAGAAATTTTTTTCTTTTTTTTTTACTTTTTTTCATATCGTCCGTTTTTTGGCTTAAAATTTTGATTTTCAGTTGAAAAAAGTCATCAGGATAAATTGTTTGTTCTTTTCAATACTATAAATATCCGTACATATAATTTTCAAATTCATAAAAAAGTGGTCTCAAAAATTTTCAAAATGCGCTCACTTGTTGAATTTTTATCAAAAATGGCTGGTTAACAAACTCGTCCTTTCTTTTAGGACCTAGAAAGAGTGTGCCAAAGATGGATTTGATTCGTTCATTTTTTCGAGAGTTATAGTGTTTACGGACAGACAGACAGACGCTATCGTGAAAACCTGATTTTTGGATTCTAGGGTTCTCGAAACGTGGAGATCCGTTGAAAAAGTGAGATGTCAAATTTCCGACAATTCTAATACTTTCTCAATCATAAATGATGAGAATGTAAAAATTGTTGATTACGATGCTGCATTAACTAAAGAGTTAAATTTGTAACTTAACAAGATTCACTTTCAATGTGAAATTTTGTAGTTGATATTTCAACAAACCAGATTTGAAATAAAAATAAAAAACTCAAGAATATTTATGTTTAACAAAAAAGTTGATTTACAACCAATCAATTCTATTTTCAACAAAATAGTTAAAATTTCAGTTAAACGGATTAATTTCCAAAATATACACCAATTTTTGGTTAAACAGCTTTTGTTGAATTTTTTTCGTAGCTTGTGTTGTTTTTCCAAACATTCAATTGTTAATTATTATTGTTTTTTGTGAATAAAACTAAAACTGCGTATCCTATCAAAAATTGAATAATTTTAAGTTTGTAAATCTTTTTTGGGAGCACAATTTTGATTCACGCATCTTTATTCATATGTATCATACATTGTTTGAGCATTACATTATTTTTTTATTGTTCCTTATTTTTTGTGCAATAAAAATTTGAATTTTCGATTCTTCAATTATATTCAAAAAGTTGTTATGAAAATGTTGTAGGCCTTTCAAAAAGCAACGTTTTTCTTCTCTCTACTTTTTTCAAACCGTGCGTTGTTTGGTTAAAAATTTTAATTATCAATTGATTTTTTAAGTTTTGTAAATGCTATAACTCAGACAATTTTTTATCGTAAAAAAGCTTTAGATGTACTACCAACAGTCATAATAGAATTTTTGAATCTAAAAAGAATTCTCAAAAATTTTTAAAAAGCTCTGACTTTGAATTACTATCCTAAATGGCTTTTTAACAAATTCATTTTTTCTTCTATTACCAAAAAAATTGTGCAAAAGTTGGATTTATCTGTTCATTTTTTCAGAGATTTTTTTGCGTTGTATATTGGCTTAAGATATTAATTTTCGATGTTCCGCATACTACTTTCGATAAATATAAAAAAATGACTAGTCCTATTGAAAAATGGTTAAGTGAAAATTTGTAGGATTTTTCAAAATCTAATATTTCTTGTTAACACTTTGTTCCGTTGAAAAACTGTGATGTCAAATTTCCGCCAATTCTAATACTTTCTCAATCATAAATGGTGAGAATGTAAAAAGGAAAAAATATAAAAGTGTAATTTGAATATTTATTCAAAAAAATGCAACTTGTTTTTACATTCTCATCATTTATGATTGAAAAAGTATTAGAATTGCTGGAAATTGGACATTACACTTTTTCAACGGATCTCTACGTTTCGAGACCTCCTGAATCCGAAAATCAGGTTTTCACGATGGCGTCTGTCTGTCTGTCCGTAAACACGATAACTCTCGAAAAAATGAACGAATCAAATCCATCTTTGGCACACTTTTTCTAGGTCCTAAAAGAAAGGACGAGTTCGTTAAGCAGCCATTTTTGATAAAAATTCAAAAAGTGAGCGCATTTTGAAAATTTTTGAAAACACTTTTTTCTGAATTTGAAAATTCTATGCACGGATATTTATAGTATTAAAAAGAACAAACAATTTATCTTCATGACTTTTTTCGATAAAAAAAATTCTCAGAGTTATAGCGTCTTCAAAATTTTTTTAATCAACCGAAAATCAAAATTTGAAGCCGAAAGGCGCACGATTTCAAAAAAGGTCAGGAAAAGAAAAACATTTCTTTTTGAAATCCCTACAAGATTATCATAACTAATTTTGGGATTTTCTTCAAAAATCGAAAATTCAAATTTTTATTGCACAAAAAATAATGGAAAATAAAAGATTCCATTTTGTGGACAAACTATGTAGGATACAGAAAAAAATGAATTAACAAAAACCGGTTATCTTAAAAAGGATCTACAATTTCGTAAAGAATCACTTCTTGATAGGACGCGTACTTTTTGTTTTATTCATGAAAAATGACGTTGAAAAAAGTAAAATAAAAAAAAATGTGTGGAAAAACGACGAAAGTTACGAGAAAAAAATGAAAAAAAACCTGTTTGCAAATGTCTGTCGGAAATCGAGCGCGCAGCGCGAGTGTCACGATGAGAATGTGTACCTCAAAGCCTACAGAGCTTTGAGAAACTTAATCTTTGACTATACTTAATTAAGTAGACAATTCAGAATATGAAGACGCATATAAATACTGCCATCTAAAAAAGATCTTTTTGATAAAGTTTTTTTCAAGCATTCCAAATGCAAAGAATAAATATCCGAGCGCAAAGCGCGAGGTGTAATTATGTTCGAGCGCGAAGCGCGAGGTAACCTATTATCGTCAACACACAACTAAGTTGTGTTGTTTATTAGAACTTGAGAAAATGTTCAATATTGATACTTCATTTTTACAAAAACACCCCATTTATATAATTTGCCAATTTTCTGTTGAATTTGAAATATTATCTATTAAGTCAATTTATCTGAGAATGTATTATTTTGGTCATATGTTATAATAAGAAGTAATGCTGTATTCAATCGATCGTACGGTTCGACCTTTTTGCAGGCCTTTTTCAAGGTAATACATAACCTGTAGCGAGTTTAATTACTTTAACCAAGGGATTTGAATTATTTTGTTTTTCTACAAGAAGAAAACAGAAATTTAGAGTGAATTTTGAGTTATTTTTTATTGTTTAGCTTAAAAATGTATAAAACCATTGTATGCTTAATGTCATTTTAAAACATGAATATTTAAACCTCAAATTGCAGAAACTCAAATATAGTAATTTACTTCATTTTGAAAAGATCAACTGAATCAAGATGTTTTTATTTAGAAGGGAGTATATGTTTGTTCTTCCAAATAAAAATATCTTATTTTATTTATTCTTTTCAAAATGTAGTAAATTACTATACTTGAGCCTCTACAATTTAAGGTTTCAATATTCATGTTGAAAAATGACATTATTCAATTCATGGTTTTTTTAAATTTTAACCTAAGCAGGAACAAAAATATTTCATTTTGGTTCACTCCAAAATTATGTTTTCTTCTTGTAGAAAATAAAAATAATTGAAATGTCTTGAAAAAATTGATGAACATTACAGCAGGTTATTTATTATGTTGAAAAAGCCTTGCAACAAGATCCAAACGTAGATTGGTTTTTTAAGAAAATTGACAAATATATAATATGTAATATTGTAAGGAAAATAGACCGACCTGTTCTTATTATTATAGGTTAGTTTTTATTACTTCAACTGTCTTTTATTAAGTCAACTTATTTGTACAATCACCAAAAATCTTCGAAATAATTGCAGGTTCTATAAACTTTAATTGTATTTTTTTGAATAATTGTTAAAATTCTAGAGATCCCTTAAAATAAATTGTAACGCATTTCTCTAGAAACAACTTTGAAATCTTGTGAACATCCTGGAAATACCTTAAAATTCTTTGCAATCCCTCGGTTTTTATTTTACCTCAAATCCTTAAAAATTACTAATTTGCATTTAATAATTCAAATTTGCAGGGGTTTTCAAAAAATCAGTCCGAAGGGTGGACACAAAAGAGGGAAGAAGAAGAGGAAGCGGCATACAACCAATACTCAAGTGCAGAAATTGATGGAACGCACAGGCGAAGAAGCAGATTTTGTCGCTAAAGAGACAAATTTCTTTTAATAATAATAATATTGTACTATTCTATTTTATTTAATATTTTTTTCTACATTTTAAATATGAATGGGCTGTTTGGTAGTTTTTAACGAATTGCAATGTAGTATTAGTATAGTTTTAAATTCTTTGCATAAAATATTTTACAATTAAAAATTAAATTGTGTTTTTAAATATTTGTATATAAAAAATGTAAACAGCGCCGGGTATGAGACAAATCCTGACCTGGTATGGGTAAATTCCCGTACATGTTATGAAAACTTTCCCATACCGATATATGGTAAAATACTGACCCGGTATGGATAAAGTGCCATACACGTTATCGCAATTTTCCCAACCGATGTATGGAAAAATTCCAATACATGTATGGGAGAAGTCCCATACACAATATGGCATTTTTCCCATACCGGTGTATGATAAATTCCAAAACATGTATGGGCAAAGTTCCACACACGGTATGGTATTTTTCCCATACCGATGTATGGAAAAATTCCAATACGTGTATGGTCAATTACTTCCGATACATGTAGGGGAAATTTACCATAGGTTTTTCTTACTACTATTTCATTACATTAGTCGACAACATAACATTAGAGCTCAATTAATTTAAATGTGTATTTAAAACAATTGTTCTCGTTCTTCCCCTTAAATGTATTTAAGGGGAAGAACAAGAACAATTGTTTTATATAAACATTTAAATTAATTGAGCTCTAATGTTATGTTGTCGACTAATGGAGTGAACTCGTTTCTTTGTCGATAGATTGATTATTTTGAATCTATTTATTTAAACTTTTTTTACAGAAAGAAAATAAATATTTTGGTTGAAAATTCTTTTTTTTTGTATGTTATTCTTGTGTTAAAACTTAATTTTTCCCACTGACACTTTAATTATAAAATGCAATTTTCAGTTAAAATGTTTTTTTTTTTTTTTTGAAATTCTTCTTTTTGGTAGAAACTTTTCCTTCCTCTTTGAAAACTAATATTTTTGGTAAAAAATCATTATGTTTTCATTATAAATTATTTTTTCAGCTGCAAATTCAACTATTTCATTCCTGGTTCAAAAATCTTTTTTAGTTGACGAATTCAACTATCTGGTTAAAATGTTTTGGTAAATTCGTTTTTTTTTATTGAAAGTTTTACGATGGCATTCTTGATTGAAAATTTACCTATTTTATGGAAAATTCGCTTTTCTTATTGCAAATTAACATTGTTGAAAATTCTTCTTTCTTAGAAAAGTATTTGTTTGAAAATTACTTTCCTTGTTTAAAAATCCATTGTTTTTTGGTGCAAATAGTATTTTATTTTAGTTGAATTTTCGGCTTTTGGCGAAGAATGATTTGTTTGAAAATTCTTCTTTACGTTTGGAAATTAATTTTTTTGCTTTTTTATAACAATAAAAACAATTTTTGTAACAATTCCATTTTTAGTTAAAAATTTATCTTTTTTAATTCAAATTTAAGTATGTATATGGATAATAATCCATCTCATTGATAGCATATTATTTTTGTTGTTTGTACATAAACTTCTTTGTTTAAAAATTTAATTATTCTGCTGCAAATTCAATTGTTTTCTTTTTGTTCAAAATTAAATTCTCGTATTTGAAATTTAACTGTTCAATTTTTTGTAAAAAATTATATTTTTTAATTGAAAATTTATTATTTCCGTCGGAGGTTAAATTTTTTAAATAAAAATGTAACTATTACATTTCAGGTTTAATACTTTTTTCATAGTTGTAATATTAATTTTCAAGTTGAAATTTTATCGATTTTTTTACAATTTATCTTTTTCTAGTTGAAAATTCTTCTTTTTTAGTAGAAAATTAATTTAATTTGGTAAAAAGTTCATTCTGTTGGTTGATCATTTAACTACTTCATTAAAAAATTCGATTCTTTTTTAACACAAAAATTTGTGGTTTTTTGGCAAGAAAATTGACCCTTCTCAGTTAAAGATTTATCTTTTTTTGGTAAAAATTTATCCTCCTTGCCTAAATTTCATATATTTTACTCAAGAATACATTTTTTTCGTTATAAATTCATCTTTTTAGTAAAAGTTCTTTTCTGTTAATTTAATGTGATTTGTTTGGATAAAGATTTAAAATTACATTTTCCGTTAGAAATTTATCATTTTAGTAGAAAATTCAATTATATGATTGAAAGTTCATGTATTTTGTTTAAAATTAACTATTCCATTGAGCAACATTTTTGTTGATGTAAATTTATATTTTTTTCTGAATAAGTTTTTTTTCTTGTTTTAAAATTGATTTTAAAAATTTTGAATTTTTGTTTGATGTCGAAAGTTATTGGTTTAAAAATAAACTATTTGTTTTAAAATTCAATTCCTTGCTTGAAAAGTAAAATATTTTGTTGAAACTTTTTTTCTGGGTAATAATTATTTCTCACTCAAAATGTAACTATGTGGTCAAAAATTCATGTATCTTGTCGAAAAATTGTATGTTTTTGGAAGAATATTAGTCTTTTTGATCGCTAATTTATTTCTTTGTTTGAAAATTTCACTATTTTGTTGTAAATTCGATTGTTTATTTTAATTCAAAAATAATCTTCTGAATTTCAAATTTGAATGTCCTATTTTTGGTCATAATTATTTTTTATCTAAAAATTAATTTCTGTGGTTGAAAATTAAACTATTTTGTCTTCAAAGTCTGAGAAATGTTAGCGAACATGCTAACGGACGTCCCCGTTTACGAAAAAACAAAAAAAAATGTTCATCTAGACATTTTCTAGCGGAATGCAATGGTGAACTTGGTTTTTCGATACGATGCATACTTCGTTTATAACAATTGCTGAAAAATAAGAAAATGTCGTGACTGATTACAACATTTTTAAAACAAGCAATACAAAAAATGCACATTCAGATATTTTCGAGACGAATCCAGAGGTTTTTTTTTACTTTTTTCTTGTGACTATTAGTTTTTTTAAAAAGTAATGACACAACTTTGAAGGCCATATCTACGGGCATGGAGCAACAGAGCGCTGAACAACAAATGCCCTAATTGTTTATAAAATGGGTTTACTAAAAAACAAAAAAAATACACAACTAGATAGTTTCGAGAGGAGCAAAATGGTGCACTTGGTTTTTCGATCCGATGCATACTTTTGTTTATAACAATTGCTGAAACATAACATATGGCGTAATTATTTGAAAAATTGCTTGAACAAAAAAAAGCAAAAAATGCACAACGAGTTATTTCCCGGACGAATCCAGAGGTTTCTCGAATTTTTTGATGTGACTTAATTTTTTTTTAAATTAATCACACAAGTTTGAATTCCATATCTACGGGCACGGAGCAACAGAGCCCTGAACAACAAATGTTGTAAATGTTTTAAAAAAGGGTTTACGAAAAAACAGCAAATGCACATCCAGATATTTTCGAGAGGAATGCAATGATGCACTTGGTATTTCGATCCGATACATACTTTGTTTATAACAATTGCAGAAAAATAACAAATAGCGTGACTGTTAAAAAAATTGTTTGAACAAAAAGCAAAAAATGGACATTGAGATATTTATGAGACGAATACAGAGGTTTTTTTTAACTTTTTTAATATGACTCTTAGTTCTTTTTAAAATTGATTACACAACTTTGAATTCCATATCTACGGGCATGTAGCAACAGAGCGCTGAACAACACATGCTCTAATGGTTTAAAAAATGAGATTGCGAAAAAACAAAAAAAATGTACATCTAGATAGTTTCGAGAGGAATGCAAAAGTTTACTTGCTTTTTCGATAAGATACATTCTTTGTTTATAACAATTGCTGAAAAATAAAAAAAGTCGTGAATGTTACAAAATTGTTTAATCAATAAAAACAAAACATGCACATTGAGATATTTCCCAGACGAATCTAGAGGGTTTTAAATCTTTTTATGCGACTTTTAGTTTTTTATTTAAATTAATTACACAACTTTGGAATCCATATATACGGGCACGGAGCAACAGAGTGCTGAATAAAAAATACTCTAATTGTTTAACAAATGTGCTTACGAAAAAAAAAAATGCACAGCTATATATTTTCCAGAGGAATGCAATGATGCACTTGGTTTTTCGATCCGATGCATACTTTGTTTATAACCATTGCTAAAAAGTAACAAATGGCGTAATTGTTTAAAAAACTCTTGAAACAAAAATGCACACCGAGATACTTTCGAGACGAATCCACAGGTTTTTCGATTTTTTTAATGTGACTCTTAGTTTTTTTAAAAATTAATTACACAACTTTGAAGTCCATATCTACGGGCATGGAGCAACAGAGAGCTGACCATCAAGTGCCCTAATTGTTTAAAAAATGGGTTTACGAAAAAAAATGCACATCTAGATATTCTCCAGCGGAATGCAAGGGTGCACTTGGTTTTTCGATCCGATACATTCTTTGTTTAAAACAATTGCTGAAAAATAAATAAATGTCGTGACTGACCAAAAAATTGTTTAAACAAGAAAAACAAAAAATGCACATTGAGATATTTTCGAGACGAATCCAGGGTTTTTTTTTTACTTTTTTCTTGTGACTGTTAGTTTTCTTAAAAAGTAATGACACAACTTTGAAGTCCATATCTATGGGCATAGAGTAAAAGAGCGCTGAACAATAAACGCTCTAATTGTTTAAAAAATGGGTTTACGGGAAAACAAAGAAATACACATCTAGACATTTTCGAGGGGAATGCAATAATGGGCTTGGTTTTTCGATCCGATACATACTTTGTTTATAACAATTGCACAAACATAACAAATGTTATAATTGGTTAAAAAATTGTTCAAACAAAAATGCACATTGAGATATTTCAAAGAAGAATCCAGAGGTTTTTTTTACTTTTTTGAGGCGAATATTAGTTTTTTTTTTAGATTAAATACACAATTTTGAAATCCTCATCTACGTGTATAGATCAACAGAGCGCTGAATAACTAATGCTCTAATTGTTTAAATAATGGGTTTACGAAAAAACAAAAAACTTCACATCTAGATTTTTTTGAGCGGAATGCAATAATGCTGAAATATAACAAATGGCGTATTTGTTTAAAAAGTTGTTTAAACAAAAACACAAAAAATGCACTCCGCGATATTTCGAAGACGAATCAAGAGGTTTTTGTTACTTTTTCGGTGTCACTATTAGTTTTCTTTTAGTTCATTTCACAACTTTATTATCCATATCTATGGGCACGTAGCAACAGATCGGTGAACAACAAAAGCTCTAATTGTTTAAAAAATAAGTTTACGAAAATACTAAAAAATTCACATCTAGATATCTTCGATATTTTCGAGAGTAATGCAATAATGCACTTAGTTTTTCGGTCCGATGCATACTTTGTTTATAACAGTTGCTGAAAAATAAAAATTGGCGTAATTGTCTAAAAAAATCTATAAACAAAAAAAGAACAAAAAATGCACGCCGAGATATTTCCGAGACGAATCCATAGGTTTTTTTTTACTTTTTTTATGTGAATTTTAGTTTTTTTTTCTAATTAGTTACACATTTTCGATAACCATATCTACATGCACAGAGTAACAGAGCGCTGAACAACAAATTCCCTAATTGTTTAAAAAAACATGGTTTGACGAGAAAATAGGAAATGCTTTAATTGTTAAAGAAATAGGTATACGAGAAAACAAAAAATGCATACCGAGATATTTCCCAGACAAAACCAGAGGTTTTTGTTACCTTTTTGATGTTAGTCTTAGTTTGTTTTAAATTAATTGCACATCTTTGATATCCATATCTGTGGCAAACTTCAAGGTCGTGATAATTCATTTATTTTAATGAATATTTTCTTTTTGGAAGAATATTATTCCTCATGTATGTAATTTCATTCATTTGGTTGAAAATGTAACTATTTTTTTGAAAATTCGATTTTTTTTAATCAATTTTTTGAACTGAAAATTTAACTGTTCCAGTTTTCGTTAAAAATATATATTTTTTGGTTGAAAATTAACTTCTTTTGTTGAAAATTAAACTACCTTGTTGAAAAAGCATTTTTTTATCCAAAAATTCTATCTATTCCATTTTTTGTAGAAAACTTATATTTTACATTAAACTTCATTTCTAAAGGTAAAAATTGATTTTGTGTTTGCGGTAAAATAGGTCATTTTTAGATAAAATTGATTTCATTGGTAGAAAATTTATGATTTTATAAGAATATTATTCATTTTGTTTGTGCATACACATTTGTGTTTAGAAATTTAACTATTCTGTTGTATAATCGATAGTTTTTCTTGTCGTTAAAACATATTAGTTTTTTATTTGAAAATTTAACTGTTTTATTTTCGGTCTACATTTTATTTTTTTGAGTTCATTATTCATAATGTGTCCCCTAAGGTTTTATATGACTTCCATTCCTTACAATCTTTCCGCTTATATCTATATTTTTTTCAATCCTATCCTACCTATATATACAATTATTTACAACTATTTACATAAGTCTTATATCTAGTTCCTCATCTCTATTTCCTGCGATAGCGCAATTTAGGACTTATAAGCAAACGAGTGAGCGAGCGAACAAAAGCGAGAGTGTAAGTGAGAGAGAGAGCATGAGAACGCAAACGCATCTTATTCTACTTAACTTTTACCTTACCAGTACTTACAATCTTTACGTTTCTAACCTAAGCTACTTCCGTTTTCTTTTTCTTTCCCTTTTTTATGTCTCTATTTGCATTTTTTCACATGCATTCTTTCATTCTGTCTCATTCGCTCCACTAAGACCCTCCAACTCCCTCATCCACTCCTCTCCTAATCCATCCTCCCCAAGAATCGTAACCACATTCTCTTGTTAGCTTCCTTTATCTTCCATTCCTCTCCTACATCCTTCCCATACATGTTCCCATGTTTCCTCCTCCCATTCACATATTTTACACTTTCTGTTCTCTTCTTTTTCCCAGTACATTCCCTCCCTTACCTTGTTTCCCAATACATGCTCCCATGTTTCCTCCTCCGATTCACATATTCTACACTTTCTGTTCTCTTCTTTTTCCCAGTACATTCCCTCCCTTACCTCTTTTCCCAATCTAAATCTTACTATTCTGGTCTACCTTTATTCTTCCCATCTCGTTAATTCGCTCGCCGTCCCTCTCCTCTTTTCTACCTCCATCAAACACTTTATCACCAACTCCTCTCACTTTCCCTCTCTCAGCTTCGTCTCAAATTTTCATATTCTGGCGTCCCCCAGTCGGCCCCTAGTGTCCACCATATATACCTTTCTTCTTAACTCTCAATATCTTTTCTTTCTTTCCATCCCCATATCTCTGTTCCATAACCTAATACCAACTATACCAGCGTATCAAATAACCACATTCTCCTTCTCCAATTTTGTTTAAACCTTCTTCCTATTCCCCATATCTGTTTCATTACGCCTCCTGCTTTTTTTATCCTTTCTCTTATATGAGCTGTATGATCTCCATTCCTTTGCAAGATATATCCCAAATATTTATAGTCTTTTACTTCTTCTAACTTTAATCCCTTCCATCTCTCTGTCCACTCTTTCTTCCTTCCCCCTTCTTTTCTAAGCCTCATTATCTTTGTCTTTTCTACATTTACATTCAGCTTTTTCTCATCTAAGTATTTCTCTAATCCCGTAATTAATCCCGCCATCCCTTGTGCATCTTCTGCCATGAACACTATGTCGTCTTCGCATGCCAGTGTATATATCTTTTTCTTCCCTATCCTAACTCCTCCCCAACATTTTCCCTTTTAATTCTCTTATTTACTAGATAGTTCAGAACATAGATGTTGTCCATTACCCCCATTCATTTTCTAAGCCCTGTCTGAGTCGGTGACTTCATCTTTTTTTCTTCAACTTCTGTCTTCAATCTCTACGACAAAATAGTTACATATACTTTATACAGTGTTGGGATCTAGCTTGTCCCCCTATAATCTTTAACCTCCTATCCTTTTCCTTTCTTTAGTTATTCCTTCTTTCCATAACTCTGGCCACCCCTGTCCTCTCCATACTCCATTACACATTATCCATGCCCATTCTTCTAGTTCCTCGCCTCCATATTTCCATACTTCATTTGGAATCTCATCTATACCAGGTGCCTTTCCATCCTTCATTATTCCTTAAACCTTAACTATTTCTTCCCTTGATATGTTCTCTTCCTCGTCTCTTTCTCTACCAGATTTTTTTCCGTTTATAACTGTTCTCTCTACTGCTCCTAGCAAATCCAAAAAATATTTCTTCCATTCTACTATTTCAATATCTTAGTTTACTCTTTTTCTTCTTTTTCTTTTTTTGTTTACCACCTTCTATACCTCTTCTTCCGTCCTAGCCTTCTCCGTCGCTTCCTCAAACCTTTTATTTTCTTCCTCCTTTTTGAGAACACAACTCAGCATACTCTTTCTTTTTTTCCTATATTCTTCCCCACTACTTTTTTCTTTTCTACACTTTCTTAATTCCTTTCTGACCCCCTTTTTTCTCTCTACAATCCTCATCCCAGCCACTTTACTAACCACCACCCTTTACTAACTTCATGTTTGTTTGAGCACTCTAATCCTATTTTTATTTCTTCTATAATTTTTTTCATTTCCTCGTCCACAATTTCCTCTTACATTTTGATATTTCTGACCTTTTCTCTAAACTGTTCTTTTCCTTCCCTTGACCAATCCCCTTTTCCTACACTTTTTACATTTACTCCCCTTTTATTAATATTGCTATTGCTTTTTTGTCCCTCTAATGTCACTATTAAGGGAAAGTGATCCGAATCAATATAATCACGTACCTCTATTTTTTTTAACCTTCTCTCTTACCTCATCATCTACAATCACATAATCAATTACCATTCCCCTTTTACCTCCTGAGCGTATACCAGGTGTATACATATGAAACCGGTATTGCCATTTAGCGGCCAGTAGGCACACTTTTAGGCACTGTCGGAACTTACCATTTGTGCTAATTGGCGTATT
>NC_046665.1:29326976-29345888 GCF_010883055.1 Belonocnema kinseyi | reverse complement strand
GCGAGGGCTCATACTTTGAATAAAATATTTGTTATCATTCTCTTGAAATAAATGTGTTTTTTTCTTGAAAAAATACCGGTTTCATATGTATACACCTGGTAAATTCTTCTTTCTCATTTCCTTCTATATTTCTGCTTAAGATATACCATCCCAACTCCTCCAAGCTCTTCAACAACTTTTTTCCTTCCCCATTTAGTACCTTATCTAAACAACTCTCTTCTTTATTTTCTTCAATCATTTCTTTTATCTCCTCAGCTTTCTCCTGCATATCACCGTTCACATAAACCCCCACTACCTTTCATTTCTCTTCTCCCATCATTATCTCTTCTACTATTAATCCTTCTTTTTGTTCTTTTCTGTTTTTCTTATCTTTCCCTGTTATACCTTCCTTCCTTACTTCCATCACCATTCCTCCCATTGCTCTGTCTTTTTATTCTTTCTCTTTGCATTTTTTAGTTGCCATCTGTAATCTTGTGGTAACCTTTCCCTTACTCTTTCCTATCCCTTTTCATCCAGCCACGTCTCCGTCATTATGACTACATCCCATTGTGTCAAATTTCTCATAAACTCCTTATCCTTTCTTTCTTTTCCTATCTCCTGTTCCTTCTTCTCCCATGCTTAATCCATGTTCTCTTTCCCTTTTTTCTTCCATCTTCCGCTATTTTCCTCAATTTATATTGCATCTTGCTTTCTACCCATGTCAAATCATCCTCTATTCTTTCTGGACTTCCATATAATAACCTCTTCTTTGCCATCACCTCCCTCTTATGTTCCCGTTCCTTTAATTTCATCAGTACCATTATTTCCCCTCTTCGCTCTTCCCTTCCAACATTTCTCATTTCCTCTATCTCTACTCTAGCACCAATCCCTTTTAGTACTTGGTCTACCTACTCCCAATCCCAATCCCACTTAGTACTTGGTCCCACTCTCGCTTCCACCAGAATCCCGGTCCTAATGACTGCATCCTCTTTTCTAACTTTTCCTGATTTCTTCCCCTTTTTTTCATTTACTTCTTAACCTCAGCCATTCCCCGCCTAATTTCCTTCTTGAATTCCTCTCCTCTTTTCTCCTGCTATTCTTCATAAATCCCCATTACCACTATCATCACTTTGCGAATTTCCTTTAGTCTTTCCTCTTTCATTGTAACTTCACTTTCATCTCCGCTGTCTTCATCCCCCTTATTATTATCACTCTTCCCTACCAAACTCTGCTTTTCCGGCGGCGATCTGAACATTTTTTGATATTTAACGCTCGCCACGATGTCTTCCTTCTCTTTACTGCTTCCCCTCTCCCCACTCTTCCTTTTGATAAAAGCCTCAATTGAACCTACGCTTTTTGCTCTTACTCTTTCCTTTTCTATAGTTTTCTTATACTTCCCTCTTGCCTTCCTTTCCTTGATCTCCTTTTTCGGCGTACTGAACACTTCCTGCTCTAGATCTGTTTCTTCCGCGGAGATACTCGCTCCGCTAGCCATTAATCAAATTGAAATTCTTCCGCCTTCTATGCTTCCCTGCCTCTATCTACCGTCGCGATGTGGTACCTGTCTCGACTTTCTTTGTCGCTACTCAAACCTGCTACTGCCAACCCAATCAACACAGTCCCCTCACCCTGTCACAAATCTCCACACAAACTTCCACACAAATTCTGAGTAGACAATTCATCTTTTTTGGTAGAAAATTATTCTTCTTGTTTGAAAATTCATCTATTTTATTCATAAATTCATGCCTGGTTGAAAATTCTTATTTTTTCGGGTTGAAAATTAATTTTTTTCAACTGGAAATTTAAGTATAAACTAAAATTTGCAGTTAAAAAATGTATTTATAGTTATGTTGGGCCCTAAAATTTTGTCCCCTATGTATATTTACATACAGTAAATGGTATTTTCCTCTTCGCAACAAATCTAATGATTCTCTATGGTAATTCAAGATTTTAAAACCAGAATAAATATGAGGAGCAACTGATTAGATCGTCATACATGAAGTTGGGCGAGCTCGGATTCGTACTTGTGTAGTTTTACCCCTCGGGTGTTCTTACTTCGCTTTTGCGCACATTTTTTTTAGTTCGCTTTTGCTCTGACCGTGTCATTTCTATCTGTATCTGCACAAATTATATCAGTTTTATCAATACGAATTATGTAAGTTATTCAGATTCAAATATAGTACTAAACCACTAGCTACGGCCGTCAGAAGTGGAACTTTTGACGACCGTAGTCAGCGTTTCAGTACTATATACCTATATAGTATCTAGATTCTGGGAACTTCTAGCGTAAAGTGCAGTCCCATGTGGACAAAAAAAGTCGGCGCAAAGCAGAAACTCCTGTGATTGAAAGAGGCGGACAGATTTATTTATCTCTTTCACTCTCATCAGTTTCTGCTTTACGCCGACGTTTTTTGCCCACTTGGGATGGTTGCTTTAGGGTATCGTTTCACGGATCTCCAATTAAAAATTTGTATTGAATTAATATTTCATATAGGTTTTTAATCTTGGTTCTCGACCAATAACATATTCCATAAACCAGCAGGATTACTAGAAATAAATCCTACTTAAAATATTAATTCCACAATTAATTTATTAATTCGTTCATTCACCATAGCAGGTGATTAGCAGAAGTGCCCTTGTTAATGCGCCGCCTGCATTATATCATTGGATAGAGAAATCTATCAAAAGTAAAAAATACGAAGTTTTAGGCCATTCGCCTCGCAAATGCTCCTCGATAAGAGGATGGACGGCATCTTCCACAGAAATGTGAATGGTTAGTTAATCTCGTATGAGTAACCATTTGCTTTCCATAAATCACCCGTGTTGAAGTCGGGGACTAAGAGTTTCAATTTCGCATGTCAAGATGGTGTCATTTCCTGGAAAAATTTATGAATTGTTGAAAAACATATAACTTTTTAAATTTTAATTAAAAGTAAAAATGGCTTTAAGAAAATTTGCAAGTCTTTTTGTTGTATACTTTGACAAACAGTTTGAATAAAATTTCTTAATCTATAAAAAAAATTGAAAACTTTCGAAACTTTAAAAGTATATAACTTTCCTAATTGGTATTAAAAATAAAAAGTTAATATTGAAACTTGAAAAAAAAATGTGTATTTCCAATTTTGAAAAAAAATTTTAATTCTTTTTATTTTCATTTTTAACATTTAGTTAAGGAATTTATCCTTCATTTTAGGACCCTTAAAAACTTTTTCAAAGGCTGACTGGATTGGACAAGTCCTTCATGAGTCAGCTTGGTTTCAAAATCTATGTAACCATACATACATACATGCATGCCCGAAAAGTAAAAAATATTATTCTTTCTTTAACATCTTACAGTGGGTCAGGGGAAAACACATGAAAGTTGTCAAGTGGTCATTTTATTTCAATTAAATAAAGGTCCTTCAGGCCTCGCACAAGGGTAAAATAAAAAACACACGTACCTAAGGGCGCCAGGCTTCATGAAGGCAATTCTGAAATCCTAAATCCTAAAACCTTTCGGGCACCTTAACCCGAACTTAAAGAGAACCATAAAAATTACGATAATAATAAATAAAAATCCCAAATATTCCTTACGATTAATCAGCTCAGTTCTTAAGTAGAGGGGGGGGGGGGGGGCATATAAAGGAATTATAGAAAGATAGTTTCTAATAGAACGTGTATACAGGGTGTCTAGAAAGTCCCGGGATGGTTGGATATTTCCTGAGGTAAAATGTTTTTCAAAAAAGTGAAGGTAATTCCTGAAGTAAATTTTAACGAGGAATTCATTGGTGACCTTCATTTTGACTTTGAAGCTGACCTTCATGGCTTTTTTATGGTGAACTTTGTTTTTTAAAATTGAAACCCCCTTTTTTATTTGCAATCGATAGAGCGGAAATTCTATGTTCAGGTACGTACCCAAGTCATAGGTCAATTGTAACGGTCTAGGTCAGTTAGAGGTTATTTGAAATGAACAAAGTTTTCCAAGAGTTCAGTGTAATTCCTGAAGTAAATTTCAACGAGAAATTCAATGGTGAGCTCTGTATTGATCTTGGTTACCGCGTTTTAAATATTGTAAAATCATAAGGAAATTTTTCATCAAAAGTTACAGGTGTTCTGGTGAGAGTTCTGTTCCTCCCCGAAAAGTTATACAGTCCTATACCGTTTTTCGATACCTAACTCAATACCTAAAGCGATACCATAAGTCCTAAACGGTTTTTCCATACGAATGTTACGAATCGAAACTAAATTTACGTATTACGAGTACATACTTACTCTCTTTCGCTAAAAGATTATTATGGTGCAAGCTAAACTTTCGGAACGAGAGAGGGTATCTGCATTATTGATGCGTGTTTGGGGCGATCGAATTCGATCTTATGATCAAGTTCGTTTGCTTTTTAATAGCACTTTTCGTAATGGAGAAGGGTTAAATCCTATCTCAAAATCAACAATTGAAAGAACTGTGCGGCGCTTTATGAATCATGGATCTATCAAGGACCTTCAGAGAACTGGTCGGTCAAAATCTGCAGGATCTGAGGAGATGCAGATGGACATAGCCTAAGCATTTGTTGACAACCCACATCTTAGTTTGCATCGAGCTAGTGATGAGCGTGACGTTGCTCCTGAGACAGTGCAAAATATTTTAAAAACCATTAATTTCCATCCTTACAAAGTTCATCTGGTACAAGAGCTCAATGAAGACGATCCTGATCTTCGGGTTGAATTTCGTGAAATTATGATGGACAGAATTGATAGAGATCCTCTTTTCTTGTACAATACAGTATTTGTAGATGAATCTACTTTCACTTAAACAGGTGAAGTTAACAGGCAACATTGTAGATATTGGTCCGACACAAATGCTGATTAGATGTTGGAGAGTCATACGCAATATGCACAAAAGATTAATGTTTCGGCAGGTATCTTAAATGATACATTGATAGGACCTTTCTTCATCGATGGTAATCTCAATGCCCGTGCATATGAAGAGCTTCTCAGAAACCAAATTGTACCAAGAATAAGGGAGATTACAGGCGATAATTTTCAAAATAGCTGGTTCCAGCAGAACGGAGCAGCGGCTCATTACGATAGGGAGGTTCGAGCATAATTGGATACTCAGTTCCCTTAAAGGTGGATTAAAAGAATGGGTGAAATCAAGTGGTCTGCTAGATCTCCTGTTCTGACGCCTCTCGACTATTTTCTTTGGGGTTATTTAAAGAGCAAAGTATAAACAACGCAACTGCAAAGCTTAGACGAATTGCAGAATCGGATTCTGCAACAGGCTACTTTGATTGATAGGGAGATGAATTGTAATGCTGTGACTCATTTTTACAGTCGCATAGCTTTCTGTCAAGAAGCTCAAGGTTTTCAGTTTGAACATCTTCACTGAAGCGTGAGAGGCAAGAGGACTCACGCTAATCAAGCAGCCCAAAAGGAACAGAATTTACTACGTCTACGTCGTTGTTCCTGGTTAATGCTAAACGTAAACGTAAACTGATTGGAAAAACCTTGAAGATCATCACCAAGATCAATACAAAGCTCACCAATCAATTTTTCGTTTAAATTTACTTCAGGAATTACACTGACCTCTTGGAAAACTTTGTTAATTTGAAATAACCTCTAACTGACCTTAAACGTTAAAATTGACCTGTGAAGTGGGTACTTACCTAAACGTAGAATTTTTCGCTGTATCGATTGCAGATGTA
The DNA here is from genome assembly GCF_010883055.1 of Belonocnema kinseyi. Classification (NCBI taxonomy): domain Eukaryota; kingdom Metazoa; phylum Arthropoda; class Insecta; order Hymenoptera; family Cynipidae; genus Belonocnema; species Belonocnema kinseyi. The sequence goes on along the minus strand of NC_046665.1, from coordinate 29,340,231 downwards.
AAAAATGGGGTTTCCATTAAAAAAACAAAGTTGACCTTCAAAAAGCCATGAAGGTCAACTTTAAAGTAAAAATGAAGGTCACCATTGAATTCGTCGTTGAAATTTACTTCAGAAATTACACTGATCACTTGGAAAACTTTGTTAATTTCAAATAACCTCTAACTGAGCTTGAACGTTACAATTGACCTATGACAAGGATAACTAATGACAAGGACCTATTGAATCTTGACAAGGAACCGAGATAGTTACACAAACAATGACAATGAAAGAGCGTAAGAGGTAAGTCCGTTATGAAAACACGAAGCTGTCGTTGCTGCTACAAAAACAAGTTTGTAATGATGAGTCATTGATATCAATGAATTAAAGAGGGACACTGCATACGGGCGTAAGTGCCAAAGCACGAATTTTATAGGATAACTAAAAAACTGTCTAACTTTCACGAAAATAATTGTAAACAATAAAGTGCGAAAGCGTTTCGAGGTATTATTTGGCTTTATCGAACCATGAAACGAACATCTTTAAATATGCACCCTTCTACTAGAAAACATTTGTACCGCGATATCTTATCAGTTTTGATTAATGCAACCATCATCGTGGCCATCATGTATATTAACACGTGTCGTGGGAGGGGCAGTAAATATTGCGTGAGCGCATTTTTTTAGGTTAAAAAGGGGGATTAAGAGAAGCTAATTGGTTACTATTCTCGAAGGCTAGACGAAACGTAAGTAATGTATAGAGAAAAGGGGACATGTGTTGCTTTGCGGGAACCACCGATCCCCGGATCGTCAATCAGAAAAATTAGAAAGATCCTTTTTTCAGTCGCCACCTGCTTAAATATTATTATTTCCCTTGCACATTAACAGCTTTGAACTCAGAATCATTTTGCTTAGAAGTATCTGCCAATATATTTTCAAATCTTAATACCCATCAATTAAATAGAAATTCAATATGATTAATTCTGATTTATTCTTGTATTTCCTGGCTTCAATCAATTTAATAACACTACAATGTAATTTGTATCATGAAAATTACGCCACAGTTCATCGGTTCAGTTCTTCACATTTCAACATTCCAAATTGCGGCGTGCTTTCACATTTCCTTGCGTTTTGACCTAACTTCAAGTAAGGAACGATGTTTTGAAGGTCCCAGGCTATGTTCCTCAAATGGAAGGAAGCAGGGAAGACCGTTAAAAAGACAAGCGAAGACTTGGAAACACTGAACAACCCACAACTGCTTGTCCTGACTCCAATCTGCTTCTGAGTTTTCGGCGAGTTTCTTGGGAGACGTAGCGAGAAAAGGTCGAGGTTTTTAAGTGACATGGTTTTTAAGTGGCATGGTTCTCGCTCCACGCCTCGAGGAAAAGAAGAGGGTAGCAGTCATGACCGCTAAGCCCAAAGAGGGATTTAAACGATGAAAACCGAAGAAACTGATAGTAGACAGTATTAGTAAATGCACTGAAATTGCTGTGAAAAGGATATTGTGAACATTATCTGTGAAATTTCTAAATTTTAATTGTAATTTGTGAAAGATTGGAATTTTCTTTTCACGGCACCACTGCAGGTGTCAAAGTTTTATTTTTTCGGTCGAAATAAAAAAAAAATCTGAAAATTTTTACCGAAGCGCGGGGAAGACGAGCCGGAAGGGCTGCGGCGCGTAGCGTATCGGACGTAGGACGGGTTTGGGTCCCTCTACTCTAGTCCCTCTTTTCTAGCACCCTACGCGAGGACATAGGAATTGACGATAGGGAAGATGCCTTCCTCCATTATACTCCTGAACTGTCAGTGGCTAGTTTGGCCAACAGTAATTTTCTAAGCCAATTTACTGGCTTTAATGACAATTTTGGGTTGCTCCCGTTACCAAAAATGGAGCCCAAGCACTCAATCCCGCTTAAGGTTTATGACTGTCTTGTCGTGCGCAATTCAAAATATTCCAAAACCAGAAATACTCTTATCTTACTGGTTAAGGTAGAGTTCGAATGCTAAGGCTGATCCTAAGCTGGCCGCACGGCGAGGTATCAGCGATTCGGAATTGTGGCCATAGTCGCATGTTTCATTTCGAATGGGACGACTGCACCCAGTATATTAGTACAGTTTCGTCATCTGCGGAAATAGGTTGTTTCAAGCTATGGCAGAAAGACTACAAATATTATTAAATTTCCTTGACGAGGAGGAAGGCCTTCTATTACTTTTATTAAGAGATTCAGTGCGGAATGAACCTCAGGCCTTGTATTCGACAAGGGATCTTGAAGGGTTCCCAAAAATTCTCATAGAGAGAAATCTTTTAAATGATAACGCCGTCTGCAGAAATTTTTTTCAGCTGAATAATCATCAATTTAATTATGTGCTGACCATAATTAAGGATTAACTAAAGGGAAAGTCATATGCATATGTGAAGCAGCCAATAAGCCCGGCTGAGAAATTGGGAATAACGTTGAGATAAGTACCTTCTTTTCAGTATTGGTCAAAATATTATGAATTGTTCAATTTTATTTCGAGAATTTTCTGATTTAATTCAGAATTATATGACTGTGATTATATTATTCTCGAATTCTTTCTTTTTGAAATTAAATGTTCAATGTCAGTAGGTAGAACACAAATTCTTATGAAAAATTCCTTTTTAAAATTCAGAAATGCAAGTATATCTCTTAAAAACTCCTCTGTTAAAAATAATACATAAAGTTTTTATATGTATATTTTTGCTTAGTAAATCTTTCGCTGAAAAGGAAAGTTTGTATAAATTCATGCATCTTAAGTGGTATTATAGTAATTTGAGACAATGCTGAAGAGAGAATTTATTTTCTGTTTTAAAAGCTAACAATTTTCAACAACAATTTTAGAAAATATACAAAATCTTACTATTTGTCGCCTATTAATTTATATATTTATACATTAATCCTACTGAAATCCTACAATAATTAAAAGGATTTTCGGAAAAATTGGTTAACGGTACGTCATATGGACTTCCAGCAACTTGAAATCGTCTACAGTTTTGCACTCAAAATAAAATTTTCCGTAAAGCTCTTTCTCCACAAACCAAACAACCCTCACTACTGTTTGACTAGACTGCTACTTTAAGCAGTCGCGACGTCCGGCTTGTTTGTCTCACACTTCCCGCACAGCTGCCGCGACAGCTTTCGAAAGGGCTGCATAAGATTTACTGAAAAACAGTACATTGAGTGATGTATACAACTCCTGCCGTACGGCTAGCTTAGGATCAGCCGCAGTATTTGAAGTCTTCCTTAAGATCTACATTTCAGGGTGATGCATTCCTGTGGTTATTGGATGGAGAATTAAGATCCTCAGAAGAATGATTACAATTCTTAAAATTAAATTCGACTGCGCATCTCAATTGGAGCAAGTTCAATGCCTTATTGACTAGAGTGACCCAAAATGAGGGTGAAATGGTCCGAGCTTATGTGATTAAAGTAGAATTATTTTTAACCCGTTTAATTGAACTTATATAAGATCAAAATGCGTCCATAGCAGCAGACGTAATAATACAATCGGTATGAGACACCGCACGCAAAAATTTCGTAATGGGGCTCAAACCAGCTAACTATTCTCGGTGCGGAGACAGCAGCTACTTGTCGGCAGGATGTTTACGAATCACTCCGGCAAATGGGAAGAAGACTTGTTATATTTGTAATAAAGCGGGTCATTTCTCCCGTAAGTATCTTGAAAAAATACCATAGAGTACTACAGTTTTCACACACAGGGATGTATCTCTATAAATGGTTACAAAACGGCTGGTTTTTATCAGAAATTAAAAGAAATCTTTACCTATTGTAACAAGCTAGGTCACAATCAAAATGATTGCTATTCACGCTTAAATACAATTTCTAAAAATTGACAAGAAAAGGCTGCTACTTTAAATGAGTAACGAGCTCGTTGGACTGTTGCAACGCCGAGCTTTTTCTTAATGTAGCACCCTTGCGCCGCATCATTTTAGAATGTGGCGCACATGGCAAGAAGAAATCGCCCTATATTAATATTTACAGCGAAAATATGGAGAATTTAAATGGGATAATCATAATACATATGGGGACAGAACTAATTATTATTAAAAGCAATAAAAAAAGGATAATGTTTAAATTAATATACAAGTGACTTCTCATTGATCTGGTATAAGTAGTCCAAAAATTGGAACATTAGGTGAGGTTTTTATTAAAATACATAGGCCTGCATGCCTTTTCAAGTACTTCCGAATAATTTTACACTCAGCTGTGAAAAAATGACATTCTGTCCGACTCCATGATCAAGCTAAAGATCAAAGTAATCGAATATGAATTAGGTTATTTTCCTTTTATTACCCCTTTAAAGGGGACGACACTTGAACTGAAAGCTAGGACACATCAACTTGTGACTTTGCCAGCTGCAAATGCAGAAATCATAGAGGGAGATTTCCCGTTAGTACCTGCAGGGTGGGTGGTATATTCGGAAAAATCTCTAGTTAAGGTAAGCGACGGCACGGAGCGTGTGGTACTTCCTGAAACTTGTCATGATCTAACCAGCTAGAACATGGATCAAAGAGGTACCCGACAGTGATCTCGTTAAGGAAGAATTAATCACAGAAAAATAATTTAAACTGAAAAAAACTTTCAATTTATGTCATTCCAATAAAGATTAAATGAGAAGTACGCAAATCAAAATCAGGTATTCACCAGTTTGGGTAGTTCCTAAAAACCTGGTCCGTAGGAAACAAAAGATGGCGAATGGCCATTAATTATAGGGCCCTTAATGAGAAAAACATCGGTTGCGTTTATTTTTAGGCTAATATCACAGGTGTTTTAGATCGATTAGGCGATGCTAACTATTTTACTATACTTGTCCTTGCCGCCGACTTTCATCAAATATAAAGCTGATCCAGTTGACCGGCACAAAACTGCTTTCTCAGCCCCCATTGGGCTTTACGAATTTTTTCGTATGCCCAATAGAATGCCCGCGGCATTCTGAAGACTAATGAATATGCTTTTAACGAGTTCACAAGGATTGGAACTATTCGTCTGTATAGACGATATCGTGATACATGCCAAATCACTCCAAGAGTATATTCAAAAGCTAGAAAAATTTCTGGGTAGATTGAAAACCCCTAGTAGGACTTTACAACCCGAAAAATGCCAGTTTTTATGTACAAAATTGGTAACCTAAATCATGTGATTTCACAGAAAGGATTAAACCGGCTTTGGACGAATATTATCGATGATTTATACCAGATTTCGCCACAATAATCAAACCCCTGAATACGCTTTTGAAAAAGGATGTATAATAATTAGAAAAACAAAAGAACAGCGAGAAACATACAATTGCCATGTCAGATGTAACAAGCTCAGTGCTACCAACATGAAAAAACAAAGAATTTAGAATTGTGCGGTGTTGCCGCACTTACTCTCCTCAAATGTTATATTTCATATTATAAATATTAATGTTCCATAACAATTTACACCTAAAAATATTTTTCTTGTGGAATTTGCATATATATTACTTATGATTTTTTACATTATCATGCACCTAACTTGCAGATATAATTATCAAAAAATTCTTAATTTTCTTTTTGTCAAGACGGATTTACAGCCAAAAGTTTTTTTCAGGCGAACATAAATTAATTTGCAGCTGTAAATTAAATAACTGTTACCATTCAATCTTGGTTTTATTCACAATTTTTGTGATATTTGCAAAATAATAATCATTAACTTCCCCTCTAAATATCATATAAAGCTCCATATTGCTACAATGTAAAATGAACAAGCTTTTGACGACATTCTACCTAGTGTACATCCTTAATATATGAGTGCATGGATCTACCGAGAAAACACCAAATGAAATTATATTCGGTTGAAAATTTCGTTTCCCTTCTGCCGTTTCCAATAAAGAAGTCTCATTAACCTTTGTTTAATACATAGATAATTTCTTGAATCGCATAATTGAAGCCGGTTCGTTCATTTCTGCGCGTTTAGAAGCAGCTAAACAACGCTGTGAAAAATATTATGATATAAAACACGTGCTTTCTCCCTTTTATACAAATACGAGTCTCTTGTAAATCCAAAGACTCAGCGCACGTGCGTGGAAATGCGCACGCAATTGCCTGTTGAGACCTGTTGAGGTTTCTTCCATTTCCTTCGTTTTCCCCTTTTCTACAAATTTTCTCTTTGCTCAAATTTGTATGATCATTTGAATTTGATTCTACTTATTGAACTTTTAAAAAACGAAATGCATAACATTAGTGAACGTTGTTTATAAATAAACACATTTGTCTGAAATCTAGATTAAACTTAATCAATGAGGAACTTTCGACTGTTGAATAATGAAATTAGTCATAAATAAATGAAAAAATCAACACGATCAATCAACTCGTGGAAATAAATCGAAAATTTGATTCCTCTAGAAGCAAACCGAAGGTCTTATGACAAAGCCACCGAACGCGTCCTCGGGTTGTGGATAGAGGGTCCCTGGACCAAGGGTTTCTGCTGAATATGGTTACAAAAATGAATAGGCACTCGCGGACAATTGTCCAGGGGTGATCCCGAAGGCATTAAGCCCCAAGCGGAGGTGTGAAAACCGTATCGAAAGTTGAATGGCTCCTTGGTGAATTGTCTAGAACGGTAACTCTGGGATATCGGGCTTCCTTGCATGCGAGGCTCCACAAGGATGAACGTAACCCTTTCCCTAGCTGCTCGTGGTAACAACAATGACAACAACAAACATAGTTGTAGCTAGTGCGGTTTAAAACAATAGAACGCGCAGCGCTCCTGACAATGGGTCGGCTAACAATGCCGACCACTCTAGAGCTGCGGGAGTCAATAAAGATTGATTCAATGCGATGGATGGTTTCTCTCAAACATAAAGATCTGGCTGAAATGGATGACGAGCTCCGTGGACATTTTTCCGAAGAATCCAACCTCTACGCTATCAATTATTGTGTGTATAATGCAGCGAGAGCTTTGGCCGATGCGAACCGTAAAACAAAACCAACGGTTGTTCATAAGACCAAAAGACGAATGCATCAACTCGCCATAAAGGAAGGCTGGGCAAGACAGTACGCGTCCCACATTTAGTGTGCGATTGACTACATCACATTTGGCAGGAATTTTACCGCCAATGTTCGAAAGTTCGCGCGCGAACTCCGGCTTCGTTATCACACACTTAACAAGGCAAAGCTGTTGACCATCAGGCAGCATATTCTTCAGAGATTACGGATACTATGTGACGCTAATAGCAAGTCTAGACCGGAGGGAGAGGTGGGTCAGAGAAAATCAAAAGTTTCTCTCTGACCCATCTTGACTCTTCCAAGACCCTCCAGTTATTGTCGACCACCCGCCCAAACCAAAGGAGGTCGAACTATTTTGGAGAAAAGTCTACTGTCAGATTTTAATTTTTATAAAGCTCTCTGCGTTTAAGAGTATTGAGACTGTCATTGTTTTAAATTTGCAATGCCCGCATTACATTTTTGTATTTAAAAAAATATATTTTTAGTATTATTTTTTTACTTTTGCACTTTTTTTTAAACGTTTTTGTTTTCTTAAATTATATCCTAATACTGTATGATACAATGTGTACTGTTTGCAGCTGAATATCTTTTTACATTTAATGTGGCATTTGAGCCAACGATAAATGCGTGTGAAATGCTAATTTTTGTTACTACTGGAGCATTAGTGAATTATCTGGAGAGGAATTTCAACATTCTTTCTTGCACCTTTCTATTATAATACAATATTTTTATATTTAAAAACTTCTTTGTTTGATTCCATTCATAAAGAGAATTGAATTTTAAAATGGCATCATTAGCTTTTACCTGACGACTTTCACGTGTAGCTTGGCACTTGAATGTGGCACCTAAACCGTCGAAGACACATTTGCTATGAGCGCTTGCGTGGCAATGCCACTCTGCTTAAATATCAAAAATATCATAATGATTCAATAAATTACACATTTGGCTTTGATTTTTTGAGTGCTGCCTAGCGCCATCAGCAACATTAAATACTTTTTTAACTGTTGGACACATTTTCTTTATTTCCGGTATAATCTTTTACTGCACTAGGTAGTCAGATAAAACAATGAAGCTCACAGAAGAAAATGAGAGATAAAGTTTACATCGATTCTGGGTGAAAGATTTACCGCAACAAAAATTATCCTTGCCGGATAAACCTGACATGAATCGAAGATAATTTTCAATCTTTAACCGTGTCTGGATAAACTTTCGCCTTATAATCGTTCCACTTTTATTCCCGATGTAGCGAGAATTGTGATTCTAGTGTTGTCTATCCTCGTTTAACATCATTAAATTGGAGAAACTGGGGATTCTTATATGTCAGTTGCTTTTTGCGCTTTTTGCTAAATGGTACTAAATAAGTTCTAATTCCTCTACGATAACCTAATTTAATTCGGAGGAGATATATCAGTAAGACACAGTAGACGGGATCCGAATTATTCTCCTAACATCAGTGAAACTTTCGCCAAAATATGTTTAATTTTTAACCGTTTGCAAGTCTTACCTGCAACAAATTCAAACTTTTGCTTTTTCTGTGTTGTTTGAAATCTGGTGTCCCGATTTATAGCTCGAATTCACTCATACTTTACCATTTTCCCATTGCTGCTAAGGTTGCCGTAGCGGACGACAGCTTTTATTCCATCATAGGATAAACTTTCGCCAAATAGCATGTAAACTTTATTAGCGGGAAATTTTACATGCAACAAAATTTAACTTCATTTTTTTCTACGCTACTATGCTTAATGTCATTTCCAGATTTATAATAATGCACTGGAATAACTGTATACTGATCATTATTGTAATGAAACGCTTGCGCGTCATCCTGCGCGCTATATGCGTAGTTTTCTGCAAAATCTATTTGGATTTATACTTTGCCATCTTTTAATTTTTTTGTTCGTTCTGACACGTAGTTACATTGGCTTTTAGAAATAAAAGGATAAGGTATGAATTCCTTTAAATGGTCAGTCAATTGAGTAGAAAAATTTTCTGTAAAAAGACATTCTTTCTTTAGTGTGCATATATCTGTCATTACCACATACTAAATATTACCTCACTCACGCACGCTGATTCAAGAGTATTTGTTACATGATCCAAAAATTGTTGTTAATTTGGACAGGAGTCGCACTTCTCTAAATGGCAAGAAGGTTGTCGTTCCTTGCACAGCACAAATTGTAAGCAGTCCTTGTAGTCTTTTTTTGGAGGATCAGAATTTTTTGTGAGTTCTTTTAAATTTGACGCTACAGGTTTGATGTTACAGGTATCAAATTATTTGTCTTTAAAAATCAAAATGAGCATTGCTTCTCGTTTCTTAAAAATTTCAAAAAATTATCCTTGTTTAGGGGTTAAGAGACCCCAGAAAAATTTAAAAAAAGAAAATACCACTAATTATACAATCATTTCTCACATCAACCTTTTATCAATGAAGAAAATACGTTATTTTACTTTCATAAGGTTTATTTTATAGAAAAAATACAATGAAAAATGATTTTATAATTAGTGAAATTTCCTATTTTTAAATTTTTTGGGGTCTTCTCACCCCTATTTGAGCGTCACTCTTTTCATGTATGGTGCATACATAAACACGATGTGTTCCTTTACCACTAGAAAGTATGCACCATCTTGGTTGGACCTCAGCAAACTTACTCAAACCTATTGGGTTTTGTAGATATATTTCTTTAAATTTTGCATGTATTATTCATACATCATACATGAGCAAATGTTTTGGCTTTCTTTTTTTACACCATTTTCTTTTATGGCTACACAATCTTTTTTATTTGACATTATTCGACTTTTTTTTCCTGATTTATAACATTGTATGACCTTATATACTGTCTCTGGTGGTAAGATTTAACCAGTTTTTGAAATTGGTCTAGATAAAAAACCTTGTTCTTTTTAAATTCTCATTCATGAGAGTGTAATGTATTCGTCAAAATTTTTGATATCTGGTTTTTAACGGTTCTATACGTTTTTGCACGCACAGCATCCGAAAATCATAACATTTTATTTGTGCCTGTCTGTTTGTTTGTTTGTCTGCCTGTCTGTATGTCTGTCTGCATGTCTGGTTACCTGAATGCTGTAGCCACGCTAATTTTTGAAGAATTTATCCAATCGATTTAGCCTTCGATACACTTCTTAAGGTTGCCAAAATGAAGGTTAAGTTCGTTAAGCCGATATTTTCAACAAAAATGAAAAAATTTAGAGCATTTTCAAAATTCAAAATTTTTTTCTCTAAATTTGATACATTTTTGTCAGCATTTTTTATAGATGGATAGAAGAATTGCAAATCATCCAAATAAAAATTTTAATTTCGAGGAAAATTCAAAAAGTTATAAGGTTTTAAACATTTTGAAAACTCAAAATAAAGGAAAAATTGTTTTTTTTTTGGTATAGGTTAAGAAATATCAATCCAATTTTGAGCAAAATTCACAAATTACCTTCATAAAGTTTTTCAAATGGACACAAAGTATTGAGCGCGAGTTTCATAATGAGAATGTAATAGTCGAAACCGTAGGTGCTTTCAGAACCTTCTTTAAAAAAAAATTGAAAAAATTTGTGTTTACAATTTATGGCTGTTATTCCTCAGAAGTTTAAAGCACAGTTTCCGATTCAAGTTATAATATTTATGATACTTGCAAAAATGTGCCCGCGCTGCGGGCATATTTTTTTACAATTTTTTTGCCTTTGCCGCCATTCTCCTAGAAGTTTCAAATTCTTTAGCAATTTTACAAGCAGACCAACAATCAGGGGCTATTGCAAGAATTGATACTCGTAACGGATCATTTCCAGGTGAACTACTTAATTTTTGTTTCAGTCCCTGTAGTAAATTCTCTAATTCATCTTCCCTAGACAGGCAAACTTTTTTCCAGAAGATGATTCAGAATCACTGTCAGATGGAAAAATGCTTTCTTGTCAAATGTTTAATGCACTGCTGTTCGAACTAGAGTCAAGCCTGTCAATTTCTAATTTCCATAATAAGCATTTCGGCAATTTTTACAAATTTTTCTTGTGGGTAAAGCTGAATTTGAAGATTTTTCTAATATTTTCTTCGTCATGTTTCTTAGACTGACCCCTGTATAACCATCTATTGTATAAGGATTCGCGCATTTATTACCTGCAAGTTTTTGTTCAGAATAATTTTGTTAAAGAGATGACATACCAAATTTACCTTCATATTTTTTATTACAAAAAATGATGTATTGATTGAAGCCCAATAAAACTCATTTTCTTTTTACTCTAAGGTTGAAGATTTTAAAAAGTTCATAAACTTTACGTAAACAATTTATTGTATGATTTAACTATCAAGATATGTTATGTTGAATATCGTTTACACGACTACTAACAGTAAACTTCTTTGTTATATTAAATATAAAATTTATTTTTTAAGGTAAGATAATTTAAACTTTAAATAAAAGAGTAATGTGTTTCAGCAATTATTTCATCCCACGTTTAGTCAGATAAATTAAGATTTTGTAACATTAAATTCACAAATAATGAAGCGGGGCTAAATTAAATATCGTGATGTTTTAACTTCAATTTATCACTTAGATGACGAAGTATATAGTTATACATACACGTGATACTTTCAATTATAGGTTTATTGGTTCAATGAATTCGAATTTGCCATTATTTTTGTAATATTAATAGCTCAAACAATTTTTTAAAACCTTCGGCCTGGAAAAGAGTTAAATACCCTGGATATAGTAATTTTCTTTCGCAAAAAATCACGAAAATAGAACAAAGAATAAAAGTACTGTTCATTTAAAATTTCACATAGTCAGATTTGTGAGATTAAAATAATGAATAAAAATTAGACGAGTTTAAAAAATTATATGCCATATTACAAATTGGTTGATTTTAAATCACCCATATTGAATTATGTCGATCTGACTTTAAATTCGCTATCAGCAACCACAAATACTCCCATAAACCAAATTTGGTCTAAATCGGTTGACTTTTAAAAATTCGTCTACCTTATTGACATATTAGCCACCATATTGAATCCGTTATATTGGATTTCGGTAACCTGCCAAGTGATCTTTTGAAGGGTGCGTAGCAGCTACAATTTGATTCAAAAACAGTCCAACGTGATTGCTCTTTTCAATTTTTACAAGAATTTTAATCTGTACTCTTGATGTTTTTAGGGTTTCTGGGCGCCATATTGGTGCCACCATCTTGAAATTTTTTAATTCGTCCCAATGTATTCGAAAGAGTACATTAATACGAACAGTTTGAACCCTCAAACGTTTTTCTTGAGCTCTTTAATTTTTGGCCATAGGGGTGGCCCGGTTGACGCGGAATGCGTCATGTGTGTGTGCGTGCGTGTGTGTGTGCATAAACATGGTTATGCGCATGAAGAAAAGCATGCATCTAAACTCTTCTGTTCCGCGACTCTACATCTCACGCCGTTAAGGTGGTCGCGGAATATTTAATCTTGAATGTTTTCACAACAGGATTATTCTGGGTACTGCACATAGAGTCCCAAATGGAAGAGACCCTCTTCTTAAAATGGTCAGAAAGCACGAAGACGTGGACAAAGGGGCGTTTCTGTACAAAGCAGCGGAGGAGGCTGCTGAAACACTCGGACTTAATTTCAATATTCCTTACAGGCATCTGGTAGTTTGGTGCCAGAAAAAATCCTACTTGCAATGTTTTTAATGAGAAAGTTTCGTTAAGGGATCCTTTTTGACATATCAGTAATGCTAGAACAGATCAATTGCCAAACCGGGTTTTTCTTTTGCAAACAGTTTCAAAAGTTACTTTTGCGAGGACGGATAATTCCCATTTCTTTTTAGAGTAAAATACCCAACAGAAAAACGAAAGAGAATAAAATTATGAACAAATTTTGTTGGAAAAATAATCCGCTAACGACTATTGGTGCCGAGTCATGATATATTGAAGATCCCCATTTTTTTGGGTTTTCAGCGAAAAAACACTAAGTTTCAAAAAACGCTGTGGATCTTCGCAGCTAATTACTGCACGAAAAAGTATTTCACAGGTGAGTGAAACTAGACTCAATTTGCTGTAGTTACAAAAAAAGAACAATATCCTACCTATGATAGGTCATGAGTTGGCCTCAAAGTTGGCTACTTGCGCCTGTTTTTACGGGTAAAAAAGTGGACTTTGGTCTTTTCAAAATAAATCCTGTCAAGTTTAGTTTACGTTGACTGTGCGAATTTTAGTTCTTCAATTTTAGCCATTGAAACAAAGCATGTGTGAACTCGGGCGTTGTCGTGATGAAAGAGAATTTTTTTTCTCGCCAAATGTGGTCGTT
>NC_046665.1:29324316-29326876 GCF_010883055.1 Belonocnema kinseyi | reverse complement strand
TTTCAATTGGTTATAAAAACACGTAAACTCAGAAGATGTGGACTGTGACTGCACCATACATCTAGTCGGGAGTGGTGCTGACTGAAAACAGATGATTTGGAGGGATTCGCGCGCCATCTGTTGGTCATTCTAAGGACTTATTGAACTATCCTCTTATGACCTTGGAAAGTGCACTTTTCATGCATAGAGGCACCTGAGCGTACCGTAAAGTAGAACTTCGGTCATATTTCGACATTTTTGTCCTAAATAAGCGTATATGATTTATTTTGCATGTATAATACGTATTTTGACATTGATAAATACATTTTTACAACAACAAAAGCTTGCTATCACTACTTATGATTACTTTTTGGCCATTTTTAGAAGTCTTGTGGCAAAAAAGTCATCGTAATTGATTAAAAATGTGTAATATCTTTTTTATCCATAAACAAATATTTTTACTAATTATTTCTTATAACAAAATATTGCTATAATCACTGCTGAGTACCTTTTGACTACTTTTGCGGAAAGAAAGTACTTATCATTGATTAAAAATGTGATATATATATTTTTTATCAATCAACAAATCGTTTTTTTAATAATTTCTTGTAACAGTTTTTTCTAATAAATACTTATCTGCTTAAATTAATTATCTGTTGAGGTTTCTTCCATTTCCTTCGTTTTCCCCTTTTCTACAAATTTTCTCTTTGAAATCTAGATTAAACCTAATCAATGAGGAACTTTCGACTGTTGAATAATGAAATTAGTCATAAATAAATGAAAAAATCAACACGATCAATCAACTCGTGGAAATAAATCGAAAATTTGATTCCTCTAGAATCAAACCGAAGGTCTTATGACAAAGCCACCGAACGCGTCCTCGGGTTGTGGATAGAGGGTCCCTGGACCAAGGGTTTCTGCTGAATATGGTTACAAAAATAATTCCAATTATATAATTATAATTACCTCCAAGACACTTGTAATTCTCAGTGATTTCCGTAAATTGTACATGATATGCTGTGCCCCTTTTTTCGGATTAAGAATAAGTATTTTTAATGCCAAAAAATAGTCACAGCAAATTATGTACAATTTACAGAAATCTTTGCGAATTACAAACGCCTTGCAGGTAAGTACGGAATTGAATGCAGAAAAAGTATCCATTAGAAGGTGTTGTTACAAACAATTATAAAAAATGATTTGTTTATTGATAAACAATATATATCAGATTTTTAATTAATTATAAAGCTTTCGTGCTACGAAAGTATTCGAAAGTGATTTTGACAAGATTTTAAAATAAATAATTATTAAAAAACTATTTGTTTATCAATAAAAAATATGTCACATTTTCAATTAATGACTAGTACTTTTTTGCACAAAAGTAGTCAGAAAGTACTCAAGAGTGGTTATAGCAATATTTCATTACAAGCAATAATTAACAAAAATATTTGCTTATTGATAAAAAACATATTACATATTTTTAATCAATTATGGTGACTTTTTTGACACAAAAATGCTAAAAAAATGGCCAAAAAGTAATCATAAGTAGTGATAGCAAGCTTTTTTAAAAACAATTATTTATTTATCAATATCAAAAGACGTCTTATGCATGATAACTGAATCATATACACTTATTTGTGACAAAAATGTAGAAATATGACCGTAGTTCTACTTTATGGAATGCTTAGGTGCCTCTATGCATGGAGAGTGCACTTTCCAAGGTGATTTAAAAGCTGTGCGAGTTTTACCCGAATGGTCGAATTCTACCCATCGCTGTTTAACGTCACTGAAGCCCCACGCTTAGCGCCAATTTATAACCTGTAATTTGATGAGCGCCAGATAATTTTCAAAGGAAACCGAGCAAAAGGACAGCATGTGTAAAGATGTGAAATTACATTCAGAACTTCTTCAATTTATAAATAAGGGTTATATTAGTTGCGAGTGACATGGCATGTCTAACTCAGATGTAAGGGGAGCCGGAAGGGCATGGTCAGCATTGGCGTCACATGCGGGGGATAGTAATTGTTCACGAATCACTTTCATTCTAACAAATATATTTAGCTAACAAGTGATGAATTGGCTTGAAGTTATAAACACTGAGAGGGCTTAAAAATATTTTCCAGATTTAAAAGCACAAGTCAGCCACATTTGAGGGCTACACGGAATATTTGCGGGAACACGTGATTTCCGCAACTCTAAATGAACTTTCATGACTCTGAACTCTAAAACGTACGAGTTATAGCTTATAAATCGGTCATGATTAATGGCTGCTTGTTAAATTCATGTAGACGAGTAAATTCTAGCACGGTCAGTTGAAGCCTCGCTGCTTCACGCATAAGTAAACATGAGTGACCTTACGGGTTTGCCCTTTTGAGAGACCGCGTAGACAAGCTTTTGTAACACTCTCTAAATCACTGAATTTACGCTTGAATGTGATAGCGCTACGGCTCTTTTATGATAAATAGCACACACGAATATTCGGGGATACAAACTGCCACTGGTTAGCCATTGCTGACGACTATTTAATTCTGGCCTTAGTCGTCCACTCGCGTGTCGGTTGAAACCAATAACCACAAGAAATACA
>NC_046665.1:29292278-29324216 GCF_010883055.1 Belonocnema kinseyi | reverse complement strand
AAAACATTGAAAGAGAAAAATTAAGGGATTACACCTTACCTGTGACGATCCTTCGGCTATGCCACGAACCGCCCCCCAGTGGCATAGCAAACCGGCAGTCTCCAAAATTTCAATAATTCAAACCACCACTGTGTGCTACGTAATCGTCGAACTAAGAGTGCTCAGTGATCCCAAAATTTAAACGAGGTTCACTCCAATACTATCACAGGTCTATGTCCGTGTGAATATAGTAGGAGACGATGTACATGACAGGGTTGCGCGCACAACCCATTTCTCCTCTTCTGAATTTGAAAACTCGAAGGTGCACGATTGCCGGTCGGAAAACTTCGGCGGTTCTGTTTATATCTCCATCTGCTTTGAAATAAAATCAAGAGATTGGGATTTTAATATTTCCAGATTTCGATGCTGGCGATGCTTATGATTTGAATGCTATGCGCGCCTCTTTATATGCGTTTATTTTGAGTTTACCTTACTTCAAGTATAAAATATAAATGATATAAACATTAATACTATTGTATATAAATATTTGCGCATATTATTAATGATAATATTATAATTTTTTTATATTATAATAGTACTATTTATATCTTGATTCAAATTTGAAAGAAATTAAAGAAATTGGCGATTTTGGAATTCATCTCGTTTGGATGAAAACTCAATTATTTGGTTTTTAAATTTATCATTTTGTTGAAAATGTAACTATTTTGTAAAAAAGTCCACTTTTCTATGAAAAGTTTAACTACTTTGTTCAAATTTGACAATTTAATAACTTTGTTGAAAATTCATTTTTCCTGTTAAAAATTATTGATCTTTATCTGAAAATACAACTATTATAGGATTAAATAAAACATAATCGTATATATTGGTTAAGTTGAAAAATCGTGTTTTTTTATAGAACATTAATCTTTTTGGTCGAAAATTCACCTTTTCCCTTGAAAATTTTAAAATTTTGTTGAAAATTCGTTTTTTTTTCTTGTGCAATTCAATTTCTTATCACAGTTTTTATTTGGAAACTGAACTATTTCATTTTTGATTGAAATTTTATCATGTACATTGTATTAGTTAAGATACCAATTATTTGATAGAAAATTAATTTATGTGTTTTCGATTATGATTTCTTTTTAATTGAAAGAATTTTTAAATAAAATTTTTTTAATATAATTTAAGGTATTCAAAATTGAAAAATAATTGATTTTACAAGATGATTCTGAATCCGTTCAAAATTAAAGAATTAATAGATAATAGTTTTTATAATTATTTTCAATTATCACTTCGAATATTATTTCAGTCTAAAAATTTTTTACTTTTAAATAATTTGAAACACGATGTAGATTTTTGTAGATTAAACAAAAAGTTAAGCCTTATGAGAAATGTAAAATATTTTAAAAGGATAACAAAAATTGTTGTGATTGCTAAGAAAATTGAAAATGACTTTTTATTTTGAAAATTTAATTTTAAGTGTGTATTTGAAAAGATTTAAAAAAAAAATAAAAATCAGGACGATTTTTAAGCACTTTTGTATTTTGAAGTTTTTTTAATGTTAGGAAAAAATCGAATTAACAAAATATATCTATTTTCATCCCAAAAGTTTACTTTTTAACAGAATAAATTAATTTTCTATCAAATAATTGGTGTTATAACTAATAAAATGCACAGGATAAAGTTTCAACTAAAAATGGAATAATTCAATTTCCACATAAAAACGATTAATTTTTAATGAATCCTAGAGTAGTTTCATTTTAAGATAAAGAAAAATAATTTTTAACAGAAAAAATTAATTTTCAACCAAGTTGTTAAATTGTCAACCAATAATATGAATTTTCGACCAAGAAAATTAATTATCTACAAAAAAAGACAAACATTAAACAAAATACATGAATTCTCAACAAATTATTCAATTTTAAAGTCAAAAAGACGAATTATCTACAAAAAGTTGAATTTTTTAAGCGAAAAATATGAGTTTTCAAATAAAGAGTTAAACTTTCAACCAAATAGTAAAATTTCCAACCATAATTGTAAAACTTTATTAAAAAAAGCGTATTTTTTTTACAAAGTGGTTCAACTCTTAGTGAAATAATCGACTTTTAAACCCAAGAAGAAGTACAGTTGATATTTCAAGCAAACAATTGCATTTTTGACCAAAAATGATGTATTTTGGATGAAAAAGATTAAATTGCTACCAAACAAGGTCAATTTCCAACAAAATACATGAACTTTCAACTAAATTATTTAATTTTAAAGTCAAAAAAGAGTATTATCTACAAAAAGCTTAATTTTTAACCCAAAAATATGATTTTCCAACAAAAATTTTTATTTTCGACCAAATAGTTTAACTTTCTATTAAATTATTGACTTTTAACACCCAAAAGATGCATTTTTTACAAAACAGTAAAATTTTTAATAAAAAAGTTAATTTGAAGGCAAATAGTTGAATTTTCAACTGTAATTATGAATCATTAATAAGAAAAAATTAATTTTTTTACTAAGTAGTTCAACTTTAAGTGAATAATCGAATTTTCCACTCAAAAATCATGCTTTTAATTTTTAAAAATATAGTTGCATTCTCAACAAAATAATAGACTTTGCAACCAAAAAATATTTACAGTTGATATTTCAACATAAAAGTCTAATTTTCAACCAAAAAGTATAAATTTTCCATAAAACAATTTAATTTCTACGAAAAAGACGAATTTTTAATAAAATACATGATTTTTTTAAACCAAAAATGGTATAGATTAATTTTCAGTTTCAAAAATGTATTTTCAAAAACACATAAAACATATTTTCATCCGAATAGTTAAATTTTCAGCGAAAGAGATGAACCTTCAAAGAAAAAAATTAATTAATTTTTACAAAGTAGTTGAACTTATGATAGAAAAGAGGACTTTTTAACAGAATAGTCACATTTTCAACAAAATAATTAATTTTTTCATCAAATAATTAAGATTTTATCCAAACGAGATTTTCACTCTGAGATTTTTCATTCTGTTAAACTAATTTTCCTTATCATCGGCGCTGTTAGAGGTGAAAAGCTTTCACTCGCTAATAGTCTGAAAATCATCCATGCGTTTCGACAAGATGCTACGAAACTTGCGAGCAAAATTCAGAAATTGGTCGTCCTTGGATCACTCCGTGTACTCAAAGTGCACAAGCGTTTTGTCGGATCATCGTATTAAGTCGATCATAGACTGTAATCACCTACATCTCTGTGCTCAGACGAGTTTACGGCTGAGAATTTACTCCGATTTCGCTGGAAGCGGGTGCAGTTTTTCAGATTAGCACCCGCTCCCGGCAAAATCGCAAAACTTTTGTGAATCCTAAAGAACCGGAGCCACCCAAGGACAACCACCTTCTGCATGTTATGCCCGCATGTGTCTAAGCATCCTGTTGACAGGCAGGGATGCTTTTCAGGGTCTTAACCAGTGGAAGCTTGACACCTCCAAGAGTGCCGACAATAAGGACTCTCTTTCTTTAAATAGTCCTCGGCTATGGTTTTGTTGGATAGCTGCTACCGAAAATTCGGCAGCAAACATGGTTTGTTTCAGAAAGTCAAGGATAATTATCTTAGGCCTCAAGTGCGCAATAGAAACAATTGTCGAGAATACGAAGTTCCAGTATATGCGGACCTTCTCATTCTGGACAATCAAGGGAGAGTTTAGCGGAGCAGTATTAAGGATAACGCCTTCAGAGTGACAGAGATAGTAATGAAACACTCCTAGTACCGCATTGTTTCTTTGGGTGTAGGTCGTTTCTGCATTAGTTGCACACCTAGATAGTATGTGTCATAGATGCTTGGAGAATATAATGACACTGTCTTAATATGCCGAAATGAAACCCTCCGTGTCGAGGAGCTGTTCACGTAAGTTTTTCCCTTGTGATTTCTCAATTTGGGCTTTCAGGAGTAAGAACTCGAGACAGATAAGATTTGATATATTTTGCTCACCCTTAATATTGAAATCAAGGCCAAGTGTTTCAGCAGCTTCCTCTGCTTTTTTATACAGATAAGCTCCTTTGTCCCTTCCTTTGTTCTTCCTCGCCATTTTAAGAAGACGGTTCCACCCACTTGCGACTATGTTTGCTAAGCCAATAATAATCCTGTAGTGAAAAATTTTGGATTCAGTATTCCGCGACCACCCTGGCGGAGTATATAGTAAAAAAAGTTCGAAAACATTGTTAGTGAGAAAGGAATCATTAGGAGACCGTCAGGCATTGTGTGAAAAACGATACTCCTGCGGCGAACGGTAGTATGCAGAGCGGACGGTTTCTGGCCTCACTCGTTTACCAATCCAGACATTCCACATAAGTTATAATTATTTACAATAGTTTTACATAAAATAGTAACGACTATTGTTTTGTAAATCTGTGAAATAATCAGTCAATTCATAATCTTAAGAAACGTGCAAATCTGTTGAACGTCAGAGAAGTATTTTTAACAAATTTTTTAGGAACTTTAGAATTTCGTTCATTTCATTGGTCGCTTAAGAGAAATTCAGAAATGAGCCGAGCAAGGTTTTGTTGAGAGAGGTACCAGGTTTGAAGAACAGTTAGCGTAGGTATTATGACCTTAGAGCCTCAGGAACTTAGGGCCTTGCAGCTGTCCGGGGTGCGGTAAAGGGCCAGGATCGGTAGTTACTTGCCTTAAATTTACTCCATGCAGATACTTCTTTGGCTTCCAATTTTCTCATTTATTTATGAAAAATTGTTTAGATAGGTACATATGCTTGTAGTTAAAAAGTCAATAGAAGACTATCATTTTGTAAATTTGTGAAATAATCATTATGAGCCGAGAAATCAGTCCTTGAAAATAGGTTAACTTTGACCAAGCGAATTGTTAATATGTACAGGGTTTGTCCGGAAAGTAATAGGACTGATTTTCTTCCTCCGCGACTGTAGTTCGAAGCGTGCGCGCAAAGACTGGATATGGTAGAGGGCATTCCTAGCTAACGGACGAGCGGCTGGTCAGTTGTCTCCGATCACTTGGAGAGTCAGGACAGGCATTTTCACGCGACGTGTTTCTGTGAGTGGTGCAAGCCCAAAATGCAGCGTTCGTTAGAGCAGAGGTACGCGATTAAATTCTGTGTGAAACTCGATAAATCTGCGACAGAGACGTTTGATATGATCAAGCAGGCTTACCCAGATGTTGCTTTAACAAGAAGTGGTGTGTTTCGGTGGCACCAGGCCTTTTTGGAGGGCCGGGAAGAGGTCGCCGATGAAGACCGTGCTGGAAGACCTTCGACTTCGACAAACACCGACAATGTGACTCGTGTGCGCAAAGTTTTGAGCTCAGACCGTCGACTGAGTATTCGTTTAATTGCCCAGATGTTAAATTTATCAAAATCTGTGGTTCATGACATTGTGATGGAGCGACAAGACATCGCAGCCGACTGGAAGTTGCACCACGACAACGCCCCGGCTCATACCGCCTTTCTTGTTAACAGCTACCTGACCAAGGCCGGCATCCCAACGCTTCCGCAGCCGCCCTACAGCCCAGATGTGGCCCCCAGACTTTTTTTTGTTTCCTCGCCTGAAAAGGCCGATGAAAGGAAAGCATTTTGAGACGACAGAGGGGATCCAAGCAGCATGCACCGCGGCTCTCAAGGCTATTCCGGAGAATGGCTTCCGTGAAGCCTTCAATGCTTGGAAATCGCGCTGGCAGTGCTGCATCGACGCAGAAGGAGCCTATTTTGAAAGTTTTTAAAAAGATGTAACGAATGGCTCAATCAATTTTTTTAAATCGACTCATTCCTATTACTTTCCGGACAAACCCTGTATAATAAATGTTTATTACAATTTCAAAAAGATATAGTCATAAAGAGAGTTCTTTTCTGAATGCAGGCATACCACATAAGTCATATTCTTTATTGTACTTTCGAAGAAAATGGTGGCGAACACTGACATTACAAACGCTAATCTCCCCAGCCCTCTTCACCCTTATTGACCCAATTTGTCCGTTTTTGTCCGTCAACTTTAAGCACGGACAACTTTGTTAATTATGCTGGAAAATATCTGAAAATTTATTGGCTGGTATTCTCAAGTTTGCTTTTACAGAATCTGACCCGAAAATTTCGAAAAAAACCACCCCTTCCTACCCTTTTTTCCAATTTAAAAAAAGAAACGTGATTTTTTAAGGTAATTTTTTCTAAACGCATTTTAGATTCGAAAGAGATCTTGTCAATAGCTGAAATCACAAAAACTTCAGCTCAAAATATCCAAGCAATAAAGTTGTACACACATAAAATTCATTTGTCATCATTAAGGGGTTATACGGGCACCCCTAAAATAACATATTTACGAAAAACAGCTATTACACTGATTTTTCTGAAAATGAAAAAAATTGTAAGAAAAAAGATAAAAAGAGGAATATAAAATAACAAAAAAAAAAGTTTCTTTATACACGCCTACCTACATGCGGTTATTAAAGAAATAGCCAGAGACGTTCCATACGCAAGCACATATGAAAATTTCCATCATGCTTATCAAAAAATTATTCAAATAAAATTCTACGTAAATCAAACTTCACCCAAAATTCATTCAAATATCTTTAAAGTATTTCTTGAATATATCAAGAGCTAGATGTAGTCGCCCCTTATTTCTAGCATTGATCTTAAGATCATTTATTTAAAATACATGAGTCACCTTGTGCTTTCGACTTGCAGGTTTTGCTGCAAAAGTACCCCTGGCAATGGCAAAGTGCTCGAGATAGTGGCTATAATATGAGGCAAAAGCAGAGTAGGCTTTTGGTGTCGTCCTGAAAGACACTTCTCTCAAAGTTGACGTTGTTAGTTGTCACACGATTTACGCACCTCACGATATGCAGATGAACCTTTAAGCTTTCCAAAATACAGATAATAAGTCTATGCAAGTTCGAATGAAATGCCTTACGGTAATCAATCCAGAAGGCCATCAATAGGCTACAAAGATAGAATTCGATGATCTTAACAATCCTATCATTTAGGGTCTTTCAAGATTTTATACAATGTGTTTAAACAAGTGATCGGCCTTTAATTCGTTGGGTCAGCTTAGTTTCCCATCTTTGGCAGGAGTATTGTGCGTCCTTCCGCCAACCACTCCGGAATTCTGGTGAGTTGAAGGAAACTTCTTACACTAGAAGGTGTTGATACTATCTGGTCCCGGAGCGGAATGTTTCGTCATGTCTGTTAATACTTTTTTCATCTCCTCTGAAGTGATTAGTAGTCATTATTCCTCAAGTTTTATGAGAGCATTTCATATCTTCTTTAAGCTATTTATGTTCCTTGTGCCTTATTTCAGTGAATGAAGAACTTCGTAGGCTCCTTTCCAAAATGCCTTGAACGGCTCTGCTTTGGACGGATGGTCGACCGTGACTTAACCCTTTAGCGCCCCTGAGTGCCATATGGGATCGCTGCGAACGCAGATGCATAATTATTTGTATCGCTCGCGAGTTACGCCCAGTGATGCTATATGGCACCATAGCGTAGTTCTGAAACGGCTGGACGCGTCTTGACAAAATCTGGCACCTACTATATTGATACCCAAGTCATTATTATGCTTGAGTTTCACGAAAATTTTGAGACAAGAAAAACCTTGAGAGCTGACGAGTTAAGGGTCTTGTCCAACCTTGGCCGTGAAATTCCAGCCAGATATCATGTAGACAATCACAAACTGAATGCGGGATGGGTGTTGTCTTGCCCAGCCTATCTTTGTGGTGAGTTGATACCAGATATTTGGGCTTCAAAGAAACCAAAATGTTGATGTGTCTCCGGGTCCTGAAGCATCGCTATGAATGCTTTTCGCACCACAGAGCCTGCATTCGCTCCATGTGACCTTTTTGTTAAGGAGCCACGCTGGTATCATAGCACTCAAGCAAGTCGTCCTTAAGTGGATCCGTATGCTCAAAAGTATTGATATTTTACAGGTTTATGACACTAACGGCGTCTTAATTGGCTCCCACAACTCTCTGGTAGTCAGCAATGTTATTTGAACCGTTATCGGGAGCCCTGCGCATTCGATGGTCTTCAACACACTCCCTACAACTATGTTTGCTGTTGTCATAGCTGTTGTCATAGTTGTACTTTATTTCCACGAACATCGAGGGAAAAGAGATCGCTCTTCTTTGTGGAGCGCCGCATGCAATGATGCAGTTACATACTCCGAAAGGTCGCCCCGTATCCCAAAGTAACTGCTTAATACTCCTCACCGAGGTGCAACACATATGTTATGCTATAAAGAATTTCCGGGGTCGCTGATTACGAATTTCCTATTCCTTTTTTAAAATTTCAAAATGACGAATCCAAGATGACAAATCAAATATGGCCAATGAAAAGTTAAAAAATTATTTTACTTCATAAAAATACGAGTAGGGTAAGCAACCAAGACTTTTCGGAGTCGCTGGTTTCAGATTCAACATGCCATACAACATGCCTCTCTGTGACAATAATACTAGTGAGGGATGTTATCTGCCGCATTATGCCGTAATTAAAACATCTAGTGAAACTACTAAGGTTAGGGTGGTGTTCGATGCATCAGCTAAAACTTCGACGGGTATTTCATTTAATGAGGTTCTGTTTGTAGGTGCCACGATTCAGAATACCATTATTGAACAAACACTACGATTTCGTACACGTACTTCTGTCATTAATGCTGACATCAACAAGATTACAGACAGGGCCTAGTTCATCCAGATGATAGGAAAATTTCGAAAATGTTGTGGTACCATCAGCGTAAGATAAGGACATTATAACTGAACAAATTAACGTTTGGAACTGCCTGTGCACCTTTTCTTGCGTTTCGCACATTACATCAGCTTGCTCGCGATGATGCAAAGGAGTTCCCATGTGCTATTAAAATTCTTTTACGCGATTTTTACGTCGATGATCTAGTTTCTGGCGCGAACTCAACCCAAGAAATTTTTAATATTCACGACGAAATGACTGATTTACTGCCCCGTGAAAGCTTCGGCATTAAACAATGGGCCTTTTGGGACCTGTAAGTTTTGCATTAAGGTTCTAATACAGGATTGGTGAAAATCTAAAATCACTTGGGACGAATTACTACCTCAAAACATCCAGACCAAATTTAAATTATGGATTGACTAACTTCCTTATCTGCAGAATTTCTCAATGCCTAGAAACTTATTGTATGTAAGTCCGTCAAGGTCGAGATCCATGGATTTTGTGATGTAAGTTTTCAGAGTTATTGGGCATCTCTTTTTGTCAGAGCCTTAGATTGGGTGTTGTTACAGTTAATCTTAGGTGTAACAAATAAAGAGTAAGATTTTAACTTTGTGATTACAAAGTAGATAGGAAGACAAAGGTAGTGTCCATTTTGCCAGCAACCAATGTACGATGACCATCACGCGTATATGTGCAACGATCGTGATGGTTACGAATATGTTTGAGTAACTCAATCTTGTGTAACCAAATTTTTCGTTTTATTTCAAATTTTGTATAATAAAAAAAATTTGTTTCACTCATGTATGTGAAAGAATCAGTATTTTTTCACCTTACAGATCACCTTTATCAGTACGCGAAATAAATACTTTTTTTAAGGTACAATGTAGGAATATATTTTTTTTTTATTATTCAGGCATACTTTGATAGTACTGACATAAATTCTTAGCAAAAAATATTTAAAATTAAAAAAGTTATAATTTTTTTCATAAAACTTTATTTTTTGCAAAAAATTTTCTTTCGAGAATTTTGTATAATATTTTAAATATTTGAAAGACACTTATAATACCTATAAATGACTTTAACATACTTGAAAGTATACCTTAAAATTTTGGCAAGTAAAAAGGTTCAGTAGTTGTGAACTTATAAACTACCAAAAAGTAAACGGGGTCAGCTTGACCCAGTGTGTTGTATATTTTCTCAAGAAACTCAACGTCGGATTGAAGCCTCAATTCGAGTTTTCAGAACAGAAAACATTCTTATGGTTATATTCCATCATCGCTCTTGTGAGGGATCTCGCAAATAGCCCGAACCGGGCGGCGAAGCCGACTGCGGGAAATCGGTTGAAAGTGGCACCCGGGCGATGAAGCCAAGGAACCTGGAGTAGATGGATTGTTTAGCGAGGGGGCTCACATACTGAGGATGATCCTGGAGGATTGCGTGGCGTCGTGGTGGGTTTGTGGCGTCCAAAAACGAAGAGGCGGCGAAGTGGTGACAAAGATACCAACTATCAAAGATGGTATCGGAACGTGCAGTGAGCACAAGACTAATTGCCTTCGGGGCAATCAGTTGTTCGAGACAAGGCTTATTTATTCTATTTTATTTTTTATTTTTTAAGATTGCCTCGCCTCTTTCTACTTGTATATATTTAATAAAAACCCGTATTCTTTTGTCACGTCTATTTGTATATATGAATCATCTTCTTCCTTAGTCTGTTTTTCAGATTTTTTTTCTATTTTCTTGACCTCTTCTTGTGCCATTTATTCTTTATCAAATGAGATTTTTAAGATCTCTCTACATTTTTCCCTTGTCTCGACCCAACCTTCTTTTATATATTTCGTCCTTGTCGAATCTGGAACGATGTGATGGTTTTTTGTCCTGTTCGATATCTCTCCACAATAAGTATCTTGAAATATATAAAGCTGTGCTCAAACCATCTTCTTGCAATTCCTATACTGCCACATCTTAATGTCTTACAACTTCTTCTTATAAGCTGAAACAAAATTTAATACATCATCCTTTTGGAAGAGAAATTAAATTAAATTTGATCCTCTTTTTAATGATGTTCTTTCTTATTTCATTTCAAAAACATGTAAAATCTCGAGTTTTTTTTGGAAATATATTTTTTTCAAATTTCTTAACTTAATATATTTTTTCCAAATTTTCCTTGTTATCCGTTCAGATTATTATCCTTTTGAAGTTCCGCTTTTTGTTATTTCTCTTTCCTGAAAATTAACTTATACAGGATTCGTTATAAAAGTAATGCGCATGGGTTCCGGAAAAAAATTTATTTATCTCACTGGTACAAAAGCTTCAAATATCTCGCGTACCACTGCTCGATCGAACCTTCCATGACGCCGTGTTACACGTTTCGAAAACACCTTTTGCGCGAAGTCACTTCCACTCGCTCCCAGAGCTCGGAGCCAACTGCCGCAAGCACACTGTGTCGGTAAGACCCCCCTCCACATTTTGCCGCCTGGCTGAGGTCGCTGCGTGGTATAGTCGCGTCAAAAAATATCCATGCACATTACTTTTATTACGAACCCTGTATCTAAACTTTACTTTTATTTTTAATTAGAAATCGATCTTGCCCTATTATAGTCGTATTTATTTGTATTAGAAAAAACTGTTTGCATTTTTGTAAAAGCTATTTTTTTAGCGATTTTTCCTGATGCAACGGTAAATGTCATTCATTTATAAACTTCTGTTCATTTTCAAGTGACATTTTATGAATATTTTATGAAATTTATACTTGTATCTCCAGGGTTTTCCTCTCTCTAATCTTTTTTATTGCTTTCGCTATCTCCCTGTCCACTTTAGCTCTCTTCCTTTTATTTATCTCCGCATTCTTTCCATCTGCTCCTCTATGGCTTCTGTGGTCGGTGGTTGAAGGAGGTCAACACACTTCTTACACGAGTGGGTTAGCAATTTTGCCTCCAGTGAATCCATAAAGCATTCCTTTCATTTCAGGATTAATCTTGGGTCCATTTTTCTGAAAATAAATATCTTTCTGCTTTGTCTTATTTTTTTTGTAAATGTATGTTCTTGTGTCAATGTTGTCGTTAACAATGGTGTAAAAGTCAAATTATTTACATGCATGCCCTTCGGCAGGAAAAAAATCAAATTTCACTCTATTTTTTCATATTAAATTTTGTAATATCTTTTGCATTCTAGTAACTTAGAGTTTTCCCATTCTTCATTTTTATTTCTTAAATTGTTGGTGACATTCTTGCTTGAATGAAAATGGTTCCTGGAAATTTGTATTTAACTCTTCTCTAATTATTTTTAATGCTTGCATTCTATGTGCCCATTTTTATGATTTTTAAAATTCAATTTCGCTCTTTTTGTCTAAATCTTTATTCAATTCTTTCATGGGTTCGAACTCTCTACCCAAAATTAAAAAGCTTGGGTGAAACCTGTAGAGGAATGTTTACTAGTATTTAAAGCAAATTTCAGATCATCTAAATTTTAGTCCTATGTTTTATGGTCTTTTTTTGAATACGCTTTAATTGATCTATTAAACCTTTCCATTGGATTTGCCTGTGGATGATTTTTAGGAGTTTTCTAATATCTTATACCGAAATTATACGTTTATGAAATTCTTTTTCAATTGTTGACGATCATTTATTTTTTACTGGGATTATTTCCACCCATTTTGTAAACATATAAAAAAAATGTATTGATTTTGTCATTTGCAGTGGATCCATCATATCAGATGCCACTACTGTCCATGGTTCTACGATCATTCGCTTTACCATCGAAGCTATCTGATTGTTTACTTTTGGATTCATTCTTTGACAAATATCGCATTCTTTTATATATTTAAGACTTTCAGAATACATTCCTGGCCAAAAATAGCACAGGACCAAAAACCGACTAAGCTTGCAACATAAGAGGGACTAGGTGTACCTTATGTTTTTCAGGTCCCTGGATCCAACTTTGGTGATTGTTTGACGCCATCAGGTCAGCATCAAGGGCAATTCAAGGTCAAACCTACAAAATTCATCGCTAACCAACTAAATCAGGACACCTTTAGGTTAAAGTGGTCGCTAAATTCTAATCAGATGTCTGTTTGATGCCATAAGGTCAGTATGAAGGTCAGTTCAAGGTCAAACCCATAAAATTCATCGCTAACCAACTAAATAATTGTGCTTTTATGCTTAAGTGGACATCTTGAGATGAAGGTTAAGAGATTTTAATGAACAAATTTTGAAAAAACTCGAAGAGTTTTTATGTGCGTTCTGTGTTGCTTAGAATTTATAACCTTGCCGCCATTCAAGAATGCTATAGTATCAGGTACTTTCTGAATACATTAAATTTGAACTTGCTTAATACAGCGTGAGAAACACTATAAATTCATTCGAAGTGGGTTCAGCGGTACCCATTCTGAAGTGTTTGCAATGCATACTAATGTCACTTAGATAATTAGAACAAATGATATAAGGAATCCAAGAATGGTAAAGACTTTCTTTTGCCCCAACATAACAATTAATATACATATTTTTACAGCATCTGTTAAAGACCTCCTATTTTTGGGAATAGTGTATCTACGACATACGACACAAAATGTGTCTCGACTATCACAAGGTGGCATGGTAAAAAGAGAATGTGGTCTAAAGGAATACTTAAAAAAATGAAACTGATTAAAAGTTATACCGAATAGATAGTTACTTGGTTTAAAATTCAAACTTTCTAATGCAACTTCCAAATGTTAGCTTAGTCATTGTTGTCGACATTTAAAATAAAGTCGGGTGTGTATAGAAAAAGTCATGACCGTCTACATATACAATTAGGTATTTTCACTTCAACGATTAGCTAACTTCACTTTGATGAATACAAAAAATCTAGAGGAAGTTTTTTTGAACGCCCAGGCTGCAGTTTTGACGTAGACGGTCATAACTTAGTTTTCACATCCCAGCTTTGGTGATTAGAATGTCATGTAGGTTTTCACTAACCTTTGGTAATATTAATATTAAACTTCACTAGTAAAGTTTGATACAGTATTCATCGTGTAAATCTATTTCACGCAGTTTAGCACCTAACACTAAGATTAGCTTTTATGGTGATCGAGAAAGAACTTATAGCAAAAAATTTCTCTCTGAAAGACTTATTATATTGTAATAATGTGAAGGGATTAGCTGAAAAATTTAAAAGCATATCTTATAATGCTGAAGAGTGCCGACTATTCATAGATTCGTCTACAAGAAGTTTAAAAGGTGTTTTGTTACATAATAGTAATAAATATGCACCTCTGCCAGTTGCATACTCGGTTAAACTCTGCAAAAAATACGAGACTCTTCAGTTTCTGCTGAATAAATTGAATTACTATAGCCACAAATTGCAACTATGTGGAGATTTAAAAATCATAACAATAATGCTAGGACTACAAAGAGGATTTACAAAATACCAGTGTTTTATATGTGAATGGGATAGCCGAGCTAGTGAGCAGCATTATATAAAAAAAGTGGACTGTTCGAGAAAATCTTAATCCACGATCATTATATGTTATAAATAAACATTTAGTGGATCCAATCAAAGTGCCGTAACCACCATTACATATAAAACTTGGCTTAGTGAAACAAGTTGTTAAGGCAATGAGAAAAACTGAAAGTAATGCTTATAAGTACGTTTTTGAGAAGTTTCCTAAACTTTCCGATGCTTAAATAGAAGAGGGAGTATTTGACGGTCCGCAAATTAGAGCTCTGCTAAACCATGATGAATTTGTGCGAAGAATGACTAGTGATGAAAAAGAAGCATGGGAAAGCTTTAGGCAAGTTTGCTCCAAATTTTTAGGAAATCATAATCACCTTAGCTACAAAGAAATTTTTGCTAAAACGATTGAAAATATAGAGTGTTTGATGAATTTTTAGATTCATTTTTTGGATTCTCATATCGATTGGTTCCCTGAAAATTTAGGTGATATAAGTGAAGAGCAGGGGGAGAGATTCCATCAGGACTGTAAAGACATGGAGCATAGATATCAAAGTGTATGGGATACTCATATGATGTCTCATTATTGCTGGTGCCTAAAAAGGGAGATGAAGACCGTTCATGCACGAAAGAGAATTCGAAGATCAGTTTATGAAAAAAATGATTTTTAACCAAAAAAGAAAAAAATTTTCAATAAAATCGTTAAATTTTTGGTAAAAAAATTCTTTAAATCCACATAAAAAAGAATTTGTCTATCAAACAGCTCATTTTTAACTAAAGAAATGAATTTTTCAATTAGAATGGTGAACCTTCATTGAAATAATCAATTTTTAACAAAAAAGTTTCTTTTTCAACCAAGTAAATTTATTTCTAACCTACCAAATGAATTTTTAATTAAAATGATGAATATTTAACTAGAATAATTGAATTTTCAACCAAAGCAAAGAATTTTTATACAAGGAGATTAAATTTTAAGCAAAAAACTCATTTACTACCCAAAAGGCGATTTTTTAACAACATACGTATATGAAAGGGATTTGTGAGTAAGTGTTTGTAGATTGGAAAAAATTAAACGGAATAATTGTGTAGTATTTTGGGAGATTGTGATTGTTTTGTGTAGACTGAGAGGTTTGTTTGGCTAGCGTGGAGAGTAGAGTGGGTAGAGAGGTGCAGCCGAGTAGAGGCTAAAGGGAAGGTAAGGGAAAGATTAGCATGGGTGGGAAGTATGGAAGAAATTACGGTAACAGGGTGACGTACCGCTGGCTACGCAGTACGCAGGTTCCGTTTTTGATGGATTCAGGCGAGTACGTATTCTCCAAGCAGAAAAGTGAAAAGAAAGGTGGTCAATACAGGGTTTGTGCGGAAAGTAATAGGACTGAGTCAAATAAAAAAAAATTATTGAGCTATTCCTTACAATTCTTTAAAAACTTTCAAAATAAGCTCCTTTTGCTTCGATGCAGCGCTGCCAGCGCGATTTCCAAGCATTGAAGGCTACACGGAAGCCATTCTCCGGAATAGCCTTGGGAGCCGCGGTGCATGCTGCTTGGATCCCCTCTGTCGTCTGTCAGGTAGCTGTTCACAAGAAAGGCGGTGTGAGCCGGGGCGTTGTCGTGGTGCAACTTCCAGTCGGTTCCGATGTCTTGTTGTCTTGTTGTGCTCCGTTACAGTGTCATGAACCACAGATTTTGATAAATTTAACATCTAAGCAATTAAACGAATACTCAGTCGACGGTCTGAGTTCAAAACTTTGCGCACACGAGTCACATTGTCGGTTTTTGTCGAAGTCGAAGATCTTCCGGCACGGTCTTCATCGGCGACCTCTTTCCGGCCCTCCAAAAAGGCCTGGTGCCACCGAAACACACCACTTCTTGCTAAAGCAATATCTGGGTAAGCCTGCTTGATTATATCAAACGTCTCTGTCGCAGATTTACCGAGTTCTATACAGAATTTAATCGCGTACATCTGCTCAAACGAACGCTGCATTTTCGGCTTGCACCACTCACAGAAACACGTCGCGTGAAAATGCCTGCCCTGACTCTCCAAGTGCTCGGAGACAACTGACCAACCGCTCGTTCGTTAGCTAGGAACGCCCTCTACCAAATCCAGTCGGTGCGCGCACGCTCCGAAGTAAAGTCGCGGCAGAAGAAAATCAGTCCTATTACTTTCCGGACAAACCCTGTATAAGAAAACGGTAGAGCGAGTAGCGAGTAGCGAGTAAAAGAAAGAAATAGGATCGATCCTAAAAAAACCGAAAATGATCAGAACACCACCGGGAAAAGATCGAATTAGAGAGGGAGAGAAGGTCAGTCTGAAAGATAAGGACAACCTTGAACGTACTTGTGAAACTAAAGAAATGGGAGCATAAGAGAGACGTGGTGACAAAGAAGAGGTTATTATGTGGAAGCTCGGAGAGAATAGAGAATGATTTGACATGGGTAGAAGTGTATATGCAGTATCAGTTAAGAAAAATAGCGGAAGAAGAAAGAAGGAAGGTAAAAAGAACGTGGAATAAGTAGGACAGAATACAGCTAGAAGGAATATGGTGGGATTTGGATAAAGAAAAGGAAAAGATAGTAAGAAATGTGGTGCCGGGAAACTAGGAGGGAAAGGAGCGGGGGATAGGAACATAATAACTAGTAAAAACAAGGAGAAACGAATGTAGGGAATAATGGAGGATATGTTGCTGGAATATAACAGGATTGGAGGAAAAGGATACAAATTTTATGAGAAATTTGACATCGTCGGATTTAGCAGTAATGATGGAGACTTGGCTAGATGCAAAGGGAAGAGAAAAAGTAAGGGGAAGTTTACTAACATTTTACAAGTGGAAAGTTCAAAATTCAAAGAAAAATAATAGAAAAGGCAGAGAAAGGAAAGGAATGTTGATGGGAGTGAGGAAAGAATGTATGACAGAGAAAGATAAGAAAAATAGGAAAGAACAAAAAGAAGGATGATTGGTAGAAGATGTAAAGATGAGAGGACAGAAGTGGAAGGTAGTGGGGGCTTATATGAACAGTGATATGCAGGAAAAAGCAGAGGGGATATAAGAAACAATAAAAAATAATAGAGAAGACATTAGCCACCGTACTTCACTGCTGGAACAGAGAATGAGAAGAGAAAGAAATTGTTAAAGAGTTTGAAGGAGTTAGGATGGTTTATCTTAAACCGAAATATAGAGGGATCTAAATAAAAAAAATATAAACCTTTGGGAGGACAGCAGGGAACGGTAGCTGATTATGTGATAGTGGATGATGAGGTAAGAGAGAAGAGTTTAGAGAAAAGGCCAGAAATATTTAAATGGGAGAGAGAAATGTTAAGGAGGAGAGGGAAAAATGATAGGAGAAATAAAGATAGGATTAGAGCGCACAAGCAAAAAAGAAGGTTTGAAAGAAGGGAATAGAGGTGAATGTGGTGAGGATTGTAAAGAAAAAAGAAGGAGGTCAGAAAAGATTGAAGAATTTTGGAAGAAAGAAAGTAGCGGAGAAAAATATATGCGAAAAAAGAAGGAGTAGAATTAGTTGTTTGACGGAAAGGAAGAGAAAGAGAATAAAAGGTTTAAGGAAGAGGCGGAGAAGGTAAGGACGGAAGAAGAGGTCTGGAAGATAGTAAATAGAGAGAGAAAAGGAAAGAAGAATAGTAAACCAGGATACGAAAATGATAGAATAGACAAATATTTTATGCATTTTCTAGGTGGAGTAGAGAGAAAAGTTAGGAAGGGAGTGGGGGGTATGGTAGAGAAAGAGATATGGGAAAGGACATAACAAAGGAAGAATAAGTCAAGGTGTTGGAAACAATGAAAGATGGAAAGGCACCTAGTATAGATGAGATTCCACTAAAGTCTCGAAATATGGGGGAACGGAATTAAAGGAATTAAAGGAATCAGACAGGGTTTAGAAAAGGAATGGGGTGATGGACAACAAATATATTCTGAATTATCTGATAAATAAAAGGATGAAGAGGGAGAAAGGGGCAATGGTAGCACTATTATGAAGGGAATTTCTTCAGGTGATGAAGCATTGATGAATGGCCTAATTACTTGATATACCTTGCAAACAAATAGAGATCATAGAGCTCACATAAGAGTAAGGATGAAAAAGCAGCACAAATAATAAAGCAAGTATGGGGAATAGAAGAA
The DNA here is from genome assembly GCF_010883055.1 of Belonocnema kinseyi. Lineage (NCBI taxonomy): Eukaryota > Metazoa > Arthropoda > Insecta > Hymenoptera > Cynipidae > Belonocnema > Belonocnema kinseyi. The sequence continues at coordinate 29,306,003 of NC_046665.1, read as the reverse complement.
AAAAAGTTCAAGAAAGATTGGAGACGGAGAATGTGGTTATTTGATACACTTTTATGGCCGCTATTAGGTTCTGGGGCGCAGATATGGAAACGGAAAGAAATAAAAGAGATTGAGAGCGGGTAAGAGAACATGGCAATGTGAGACGAAGTTAAGAAAGGGAAAGGGAGAGAAAGGGAACGGAGTTAGCGAAAAAGTGTTTGAAGGAGGTAGAAGAAAGGGGAGGAAGAGCAGGAGAACTTAGAAGATCGGACGAAGAAGGGAGTGAGTTTTTTAGTGAAAGAGGCATAGAAGAGGGGAATGGAGTAAACTATAAAGAATTGGCGGCAAGAAAAAGAGAAAGACTAACATTTAGATTAGGAAATGAGGTAAGGGAGGGGATGTATTGGGAAAAGGAAAAGAACAGAAAGTGCAAAATATTTAAATAAGAGGACGCATAAGAGCATGTATGGGAAGGATGTTGGAGAGGTTTGGCGGATAAGAAAAGTTTGCAAGAGAATGTGGTAAGGATGCTAGAGGAGGATGGATTGGGGGAAAAGAGGATGAAGGGGTTGGAGGGGGCTAGAGGGGTAAATGATAAAGAATAAAAGCAGAAAAATGGGAATGCGGTAGAAAAGCTGTAAAAGTGAAGGAAAAAGGAAATGAACGTCGCCTAGATTGGAAGCATAAAAATTTGTAAGTAGTTATTATTATGTATTAGTAAAAGTAGATTTAGATGCGCTCGATCTCACTCGCTCGCTCTCTTTCTTCGATCGCTTACTTACTTTTCCAATGTCATGTAAGGAACGAAGGTCATGTAAACACTTAGGGGACACATTATGAACTGTCCCAAGGGAAATTATATTTCTTTATCGAAACGCCCTATCCTAAAGCAGAAACGTTAATCATCTTCACGCATATATATACTCTGCAACTGTAGATAAAGTGAAAATGACGTTTCTAAATTAACAAAAATTTCTAAACTAATGAAAACTTGAATTTTTTACGATTAGAAGTAAATTTCTGGTTTTTGAATTCAACGCCCTGTAATTTCCCGGGGTTTCCCTGCTCGATAGAATTCCCGATTATTTTCCGATCTTTCCCGGTTTCCCGGTAATTTCGCCACCCTGAAGATCTTTCAAAGAATTGAAAAGATTGAAAATAAATTCTAAAAAGTCAAGAGAATTCTGCAGATTTTAAAAGATTCTAAAAAAATTTACAATAATTTAACGTGTTTTTAAAAATTTCACGCGAATTAAAAGAAAAACTTTCATAGAATGCAAATGATTCCAAGCCAATTCTAAGATTTATACAGAATTATGCAGAGTTAGGGAAAAAACGTGTGCATCCTAATCCAGTTTAAGTTCCTTCTTCGACTGAAGTTGCTGAATATCGAAATAGTTGAAAAAATTTCTTATTTTTAGAAGAATTCAGAAAAATAAAAATAAATCAAGCTTTATCCTAATTATTTTAAGAGAATTCTTAAAAATTTGCATAAAAATTTAATAGATCACATATGAAGTCTAAGGAATCGAGGATTTCTACAGAATTCTTCAGAATTAAAACACAACGTGTAAATCCTTATTCACGAGTAATTAGCTCGTTCGATTCAATGCGATGAATTGACGGAATCTCGAGACCTTCAGGTGGACGGAACAATTAAATGAGACGTACTAGAGTGCTACAACGCGAATGTGGCTCTTAAACGGGGATACATGGCACGAATACATGCTCTGTGGTGCAAGAAACACCTGCAGCTATCGCACTTTTCGCATCAACGTCTGCGAACCTATGTCGAACCCGGAGAAACATCAACACCAAGGATTCTCGCAAGCCTAAAGATCTGGCTGAAATGGATGACGAGCTTCGCGGACATTTTTCTGAAGAATCCGACATCTGGTCTGTCAATTATTGTGTGTATAATGCAGCGAGAGCCTTGGCCGATCTAAACCGTAAAACAATACCAACGGTTGATCATAATACCAAAAGAGGAATGCATCAACTCGCCATAAAGATAGACTGGGCAAGACAGTACGCGTCACGCCCTAATAACACCTGATGAAGAATGCCCACCCATCACTACCGAGGTGAAAAAAGTATTAAGACGGATGAAGAACTATTCCGCTGCGGGACCAGATTATATTAGGACCTTCCGGTGGAAGAAGTTTTTTTCAACCCATTAGTACTTGGCTCGTATTTTTAACTCATATTTAAAGTCGAAAGAGCCAATTCCGGAGTGGTTGTTGGTAGGGCGCACAATACTTCTGCCCAAAATAGGCATCTTAGATGACCCGAAGAACTCGTTTGCGCAGTTGAACCTGTGTGACAAGAAATGTATGAACAACGAGGCTCAAAGAAAGGCGTAGCGGGATGTCGGGAGAACCTGCTCATCGATAGATGTGTCTGCAAAGATGCAGCATTCTACCAGCGTTGCCCTTCAATAACCTGGATTGATTATCGGAAATCTTTTGATTCAACCTCCCATAGACTTATCATCTGTCTCTTGTAAAGCTTAAAGTTTCATCTGCAAATCGTGAGGTGCATAAAGAAATTGATGCCGCTTTGGAAAACCAGATTTACTATCTCAACTGGAAAAAATCGTGTGACAACTAACAAGATCACCTTTCAGGGAGGTGTCTTTCAGGGTGACAACATGAGCGAACTCCTGTTTTGGCTAACATAATTGCCACTATTTCTAGCACTTCGCCATTCCGACGGGTACTTTTTCGGCAAACCTGCAGATCGAAAGTACAAGGTCACTGATGTATTTTAAAAGGACGATTTTAAGATGTATGCTAAAAACAAAGAGCAACTACATCTAGCTCTAGGGATTGTCGAACGATATACTAAGATAATTAAAATGGAATTTGGGTTAGACAAATGCGCTCAGGTTTATTTGAAGCGAGGAAAACCTAATGGCATCGCTGAAGACCATGCGCTCGTCGATAGAAGCGCTATACAACACCTTTGCACTGGAGAGACTTATACATACCTGGACGTGCCACAGAGCCGCAATTTGGATGTGACATCGGTAAAGGATATTCTCCAAAGCAGATACAAACGTCTTGTCCAGCATATTTGGTCTTCTGAACTGTCGGCGAAACAAAGTATCTGTAACGAACATGCTTGCCGTCCCGGTAGTACTGTATTCATTTGGAGTGGTTCAATGGAATCCTGAAAGTCTGGATTAAGAAAGCACAAGAGCAAAACTTCAGTGAACAGCTCCTCCATAAGAGGATGCACGGCATCTTCCAAAGAAATGTGGAGAATCAGTCAATGTCTTGGGAGCCCACTGTTGATCTCCTGAAATCACCCGGATTGAAGTCTGGCACGGAGTGTCTCATTTTGACATGTCAAGACGGTGTAATTTTCACGACAACATACCGTGGTCACATTTTGAGCCAAGACATTCGCGATGACAGCTGCAGGGCGTACCATGCACAACCCGAGCATTTGGTACAGATACTATCTAGATGTCCAACTCATGTGGGAACTACCTACATCCATGGGCACAATGCGGCATTAAGAGTGCTTTATTACCAACTCTGCCACTCTTACGGATTTAACCTTAATATCGCATCTCCAAATGCTCGTAGGAAAATAGTGTCAATTGTCGAGAATGAGAAGTTGCGCATATTCTGGAAATTAATATTCTCGACAATAGTTTCTGTTTCACACTAGAGGCCTGACATGGTTCTTCTTGACTCTGAGAAGCGAACTATGTTCGTTAACGAATTTTTGACACCACCTGACAAAAACTATATAGCCAAGAAGAATGAAAAGAAAGAGAGGTATAGAGACCTTATAAGGGATTTGCGACGATTGTACCCAGAATATTTTGTTAAAATACCTTATCATCGACGCTCTTAGAGGTTTCAAGCTTTCACTGGTTAGCAGCCTGAAAAGCATCCCTGCGTGTGAACAATATAGTAAAACACTTGTAAGAAATCTGCAGAAGGCGCTCTTCCTTGGGTCTCTGCGTGTTCTCAGGGTGCACTAAAGTAAATTTCAACAAGGAATTTAATGGTGACCTTCATTTTGACCTTGGAGTGCACACTTCGTGACTTTCTGAAGGCAACGTTGTGATTTTAAACGGAAACCCCCTTTTTTACAACTGCACTCGATAGAGCGGAAAATTCTACGTTCAGGTACGTACCCAAGTCATAAGTCAATTGTAACGTTCAAGGTCAGTTAGGTGTTATTTGAGATTAACAAAGTTTTCCAAGAGGTCAGTGTAATTCCTGAAGTAAATTTAAACGAGTAATTCAATGGTGACCTTCATTTTAATCTTAAAGTTGACCTTCAGGGCCTTGTGAACGCGCTTGCGTTGAGTATACTTTGCTCTTTAAATAACCCCAAAGAAAATAGTCGAGAGGCGTCACATCAGGAGATCAAGCAGGCCACTTGATTTCACCCCTTCTTCCAATCCAGCTTTGAGGGAACTGAGTATTCAATATGCTCGAACCTCCCTACCGTAAGAAACCGCTGCTCAGTCCTGCATGGAACCAAATATTTTGAAAATTATCGCTTTTAGTCTCCTTTATTCTTGGTAAAATTTGCTTTCCGAGAAGCTCTTCATATGCACGTGCATTGAGAATACCATCGATGAAGAAAGGGCCTATCAATGTATCATTCAAGAAACCGGCCCAAACATCAATCTTTTGTGGATCTTGTGTGTGACTCTCCAACATCGAATCAGGATTTGTGTCGGACCAATATATACAATTTTGCCTGTTAACTTCACCTTTTAAAGTGAAACTAGATTCATCTGAAAATACTGTATTGTACAAGGAAAGAGGATCTCTATCAATTCTGGCTATCATAATTTCACAAACTTCACCCCGATGATCACGGATCGTCTTAATTAAGCTCTTGTACCAGATGAACTTTGTAAGGATGGAAATTAATGCTTCTTAAAATATTTTGCACTGTCTCAGAAGCAACGTCGCGCTTATCACTAGCTCGATGTAAACTAAGGTGTGGGTTTTCCACAAATGCTTGGGCTATGTCCATCTGCATCTCCTCAGATCCTGTAGATTTTGGCCGACCAGTTCTCTGAAGGTCCTTGATAGATCCATGATTCATAAAGCCCCTTACAGTTCTTTCAATTGTTGATTTTGAGACAGGATTTAACCCTTCTCCATCACGAAAAGTGCGATTAAAAAGCAAACGAACTCGATCATAAGATCCAACTCGATCTCCACAACCACGCATTACTAATACAGATACCCTCTCTCGTTCTAAAAACTTAGCTTGCGCCATAATAATCTTTTAGCGAAAGATACTAAGTATGTACTCGTAAAACGTAAATTTATTTTCAATTCGTAATATTCGTATGAAAAAACGGTATAGGACTTAAGGTATCGCCTTAAGTATTGACTTAGGTATCGAAAAACGGTATAGGACTGTATAACTCTTCGGAGAGGTACAGAACTCTCACCAGAACACCTGTAACTTTTGATGAAAAATTTCCTTATGATTTTACAATGTACAAAACGCTGTAACCAAGATCTATACAGAGCTCGCCAATGACTTTCTCGTCGAAATTTACTTCAGGAATTACACTGACCTCTTGGAAAACTTTCTTAATTTCAAATAACCTCTAAATGACCTTGGCCGTTACAATTGACCTATGACTTGGGTACGTACCTGAACGTAGAATTTTCCGCTCTATCGGCTGCAGATGTAAAAAGGGGTTTTCAATTTAAAAAACAAAGCTGACCTTCAAAAAGCCATGAAGGTCAACTTCAAGATCAAAATGAAGGTCATCATTGAATTTCCCGTTAAAATTTACTTCAGGAGTTACCTTCACTTTTTTGAAAAATGTTTAACCTGAAGAAATATCCAACCGTCCCGGAAATTTTTACACACACTGTGTATATATATATATTAAAAAATTTGTCATAAGGATAACCGCAGGATTTCACCGGGAGCGAGTGCTAATATGAAAAATTGCACCCGCTCCCAGCGAAATCACGGTAAAATTTAAGCCACAAACACGTCTTACGACTGTTAGATAGGTGGTTCTAGTCTGTAACGGAATCAATACGACGATCCGGCAAAAGTTTCATGCACCCTGAGAACACGGAGTGATCCAAGGACTACCGCCTTCTGAATTTTTCCCGCAAGTATTTAAGCATATTGTTGACACGCAGGGATGCTTTTTAGGCCATTAGAGAGTGAAAGCTTGGCACCTCCAAGAGCGCTGATGATAAGGACGATACGTTTAACAGAATATTCCGGGTACAATCGTTGCAACTCTCTTATAAGTTCTCTATACCTCTCTTTCTTCTCATTTTCCATTGGATGTGCTGTTTTTGTCAACTGGTGCCGAAAATTTGATAACGAACATGGTTTGCCTTTCGAAGTCAAGAAGTACCATGTCTGTCCTCGAGTGTGCAACAGAAACAATTGTCGAGAATATGAAGTTCCAGTATATGCGGCACTTCCCATTCTCGACAATTGACTCGCTTTCCCTAGGAGCATTTAGAGGAGTGATATTAATTATTAAGTTATGACACCGTCTTGGAATGCCAAAATGAAACCCTTCGTACCAGACTTTAATCCCGGCGATTTACGGAAAGCAAACGTTAGCTCACACGTCATTGACTGATCTTCCACATTTCTGTGAAAGATACCGTGCATCCTCTTATCGAGGAGTTGTTCACGAAAGTTTTTCTCCTGTGCTTTCTTAATCCGGTCTTTCAGGAGTGAGTACTGGAGATAGATAAGATTTGATGCATTTTGCTAATCCCTAATACTGAAATTATGTCTGAATGTTTCAGCAGCCTCCTCCGCTGCTTTGTACAGAAACCGTCCTTTGTCCACTTTTTCGTGATTCCTGACCATTTTAAGAGGGCTGTGTACATGGGCTTTTGGAGACATGTCGTCTAGGTGTAATTTCTCCGAAAGTATTGGGAAAAATATGACTTATATGGTATTTCTGGATTAGGAAAATAACGAGCAATGTCTACGTTTAATCAAGAGTAAAATAATGTTTATTATATTATAAATATGACTGGTCAAAGTTACCGTACTTTTGTTGGCCAATTTCTCGGCTTGTGATGATTATTTCGAAAATTGTATATAAACATGAACGTGGATAAAGTCTTGCTAAAAAGATTAACATGTATGAAAGAATTATTGATGCTAAATAAACACTAAAAACAAGCTTAAACGAAAAGCATCTTTGGGTTAAATTTAAGGCAAGTAACTTCCGATACTAGCGGCGAAATCCTAGAGAGACCGTTAGGCACGCCCACGCTGTTGTACTCAATGCAATTCATACCCTTTACCTCACCCCGGAAAGTTGCAGGGCCCGTAAGGTCATTATACCTACGCAAACTGGAATTCACATCTGGCACGATTTCCCAAGAAACCTTCTTGGATTCATTTCTGAATTTTTTCTTTAGCCACCAGTGAAATGAACGAAATTTTAAAGTTCCCAAGCAATATGCTAAAAATACTACTTTAACGTTCAACGGATTTGGGCGTTTCCTGAAATTCTGATTCGAATGGTATATATTTTTACGAGTCGCTTTTTGCATGCAAAATTGAATCTAATAATTCTTAAAAAGTAGGGTAAGTTTGGCCAAGTCTATTTTTGATATAATAAACATTATTTCACTCTTGCAGCTCGATATTTAACAACAGTTTCGACATGCCTCCAAAAGCATAACAATCCAATCCAAGTATAACATATGATTTATAATTGTAAACAATGCTTTCATATAAAATAGTCGTAAGAAGTTGAAATAAAGTTTGAAATTTTGAATATGCTCTATATGAATTATCGTCTGGTCGAAGCATATCATGGAGATCGTTTTGAAATATACTGAAATATTTCTTTAGAAATTTTAACACTTTCAAAAAATAATACTTGACAAATTTTATTTTTGTTGCATTCCTCGCATTTGGAAGCTTAAATATTCATAACTTTGTTTGAGACACATTTTTAGTGAATTTGCAGAAATTTTAAGAAATTAAGATAAATTATATTTAATTCATAAACATTCTAGCTTCATTTAAAAAAAATATCAAGTGAATTGAAAAAAATGTTTAAATATGGAAAAAGTAATTCGATTGAGTAGAATTGAGTGAATTTAGAAGAACTCAAAAGAAATTACAATAACTCAATAGGATTTACGATAAATTAATAAGATTTCAGGGCGAATTCCAAATGAATTGCACAAAATATTTGAAAATCTCTTCAGTTCGTCACAAACAATTCTGTGAAATGCATTAAAATTTTAAAACTCCATACAATTTTTAAAACTCTTGGAAATCCCTTGAAATTGTTTATATATCTGGAAAATACCACGGAATATTTAAAAGTATCAGAAAATATTGTCATTATATTTTACGACTGCATGGAAAATGTATTGAAGTACATTGATAGTTGTTAAATCCCTCGAAATCATAGACAGTCTTTAAAAACCTTATTAGATAATATTGAATATTTTGAAATATTTTAAAACCTCGTACTTCCTGTAAAATCGTTTCATATCTTCAGAAATTTTAGACCATTGTTTACCCTTAAGTAACGCAAAAGCTTTAAAATTACATAAAAGTAATGAAATTAATACAAAAAATGCCTTCAAATGTTTTCAAATCATGTAAACTACTTCCAAGTAAAAAGCTGGTGAAAATGTCTTTGAAGTTTATAAAATACCTGAAAATCCTGGAAATTTCTTCAAATTATTGCAATCTCTTTCAAAGTTCTCGGAGTCTTTATGAATTTATAAATGTTAAACAAATCTTTAAAAATATTTTTAAGACTTCAAGATAATTCAAAAATAGGTATAGACGTGAAATTGATTGTGATTAACCCACGAATTAATGTATAGAATAAAAAGTGACTAATGTTATTTTTTACATCATCCTTATGTAAAATATATTGTTTCTTTATAAAAGTGAACTTTGTTTTACGACTACTGTTTCCATTGATAATCAGCTCGTTCACCTGACGCACGGCAATTTATGTCCGATTGAATTAAATATGATAATTTCAAACTGCACATTTCATTTGTTAAAATGTACTAAGGACATTTTTGGAGGTACCTTTTTCGAACCACCCTATTATGTATTGAATTGATTATTCATAATTTTAGTATAAATAAATTCTATAAATTTTTAACAATTCGCCAGCCTAACGCAGCAATGTTTTAAAAATAAAATGTTAATCAAAACAAATTACGCTTTGTGATGATTATATCTAAAATTTAGAAAATTAATAGGCTAGATCCTTTATGAAAAACTACGAAAACGACCGCCGGCTGTTTGCCAGTACAGAGCCAGTACCAGGAATCATTGTGAAGCGTTACCAGCCAGTACTGGCCGCGTATAGATGCCCAGTAATGCGACTCCGGCAATCTCTACTAGGCTAGCACTGCTAGCACAAATTTTAATAATTGATATTGATATTAAAAACATACTTGGTCAAAGTTATCCTACTTTTGAAGAAAACCGTAAAAATGGTTTATAACGATTATTTAACAATACAAAAATAAGATTCTTATATTAAAAACGTCTTTTTCTAGTAGAATGAGAAATTGCAATCCAAATTTGTATTTTATATCAAGTATATTTCGAATTTATCTCCACCATATGTTTCGATCAGACGAAAATTGAAAAAGAGCATTTTCAACGTCTCAAACTTTATTTCGACTCTTTAAGGTTAGTTAATGAAAAACTATTGTTAACAATTATAAGTTGTGTGGTATGCTTGGATTCGTAAAAGAGTCACGAACCCAGCAATAAGCGTTAAACTCTGAAAAATTAAGAATTTTTATTCCTATGAATACACGTTTTTTCCTCCGTCTAAAATCCCCCAACGGGAACAGAAAAAGTGAAAATTCTATTCCTCTTAATCGACTTAGTAAAATTTAACGAAAGCATTTATTTAACCTATGTTTTATTAATAAATATTTCTAAAACTTATAAATTCGAAAAATATTCAAATTTATGTTTATTTACATTTTAATATTTCATTTAAACGTCTTATAAATGCATCAAAGAAATCTATTTAAATGTGTGAATTAAAATAATGGTAACTCTCGAGAGACGGACATGAATTGATAAAATTAAACTTCCAAAACTTATATACCACATGAAGGAATTAAAACAGTTTAGTACACATATTTTGTGAATGTAATAGAAGGAATTAAATAATCTCAAAATATGAACACTTTTGGGAAATAGAAGACATCTCTGTGAGATAATCTGTCGGTACAATTACAAGGAAGAAAACACGTTCTATTGTGGGGAATAGGAACCTATACGGCTGAGATTCAAAATATTGACCGATTTTTATTATTTATCAACCTTTTTTTGATTTACTTAGAATAATAGAACGATGCTAATGCAGTATATTAAAATTGTATTAACGAATATTGTATAAAATTCGGATTTATCTCCGCCGTGTCTAATCTCAAACAATGGGTAGGTCTTGCGAGGCCGAAAACCATCCGCTCGACAAACTACGACCCGCCGTAAGGGCAGCCGCTTCCAAACAATGCCTGACCCAAGGTGACGGTCCCCTGGTGATGACTTTCTCCCAGGCAATTTTTTTCAAACTTTTTTTACTACATAGCCTTTTTTTCTGAAAATATTCCAACTATGATTCACTGTCAAAATTTTCCGGTCACTAACAAGCTCCAGACTTTTGGGCATGCTTATCATATTTCTGTCTATCTTGCATACTCAACTCAGAGTTCCCACGCTAGTACACAGCCTGTTGTGAAGACATTCAAGACTCAATATTTCACGACCACCTTGACGGCGTGCGATGTGCAGTAACGGAACAGAAGAGTTAAGATGCATGTTTTTGTTTATGTGCATAACATTTCTTGTCCCATATCAAGAGATCTGAGCTCGTTCTTCGCCCATGGGACGACTTGAAATGAATAGAGTACTACCGGGATGGCAAACATGTTCGTTGCATATAGTTTGTTCTTTGCCGACAGTTCGGAAGACCAAATTTGCCGGATGAGACGTTTTTATCTGCTTCGGAGAGTATCCTTTATAGATGTCACATCCTGAATGCGGCTTGTGGCACACCCAGGTATGTATAAGTCTCTACAGCGCAAAGGTGTCGTATAGCGCTTCTATCAACTAGCTGAGGATCTTTAGGGATGCCATTAAGTTTTCCTCTCCTCAAATAAACCTTGGCGAATTTGTCTAACCCAAATTGTATTCCAATTTCCTTAGTATATCGTTTGACAATCCCTAGAGCTGGATGTAGTTGCTCCTTGTTTTTGGCATAGATCTTAAGATCATGATATCGCCCTGAAAGACATCTCTCCGAAAGGTGACTTTGATAGTTGTCACACGATTTTTTCCAGATAAGATAGTAAATATGGTTTTCCAAAGCGGTATAAATCTCTCTATGCACCTAACGATTTGCGGATGAACCTTTAAGCTTTCCAAAAGACGGATGATAAGTCTATGGGAGGTCGAATCGAAAGCTTTCCGATTGTCAATCCAGGCCATCGATAGGTCACGCTGGTAGAGTGCTGCATCTTTGCAGACACATCTATCGATGAGCAGGTTCTCCCGACATCCCACTGCGCCTTTCTTTAAGCCTCGTTGTTCATACATTTCTTGCCACACAGGTTCAATTGCCTGAACAATCCTATCATTTAGGATAGCTGTGAATATCTTATACAGTGTGTTCAGACAAGTGATTGGCCTGTGAACTGAATTGCCTATTTTCGGCAGGAGTATTGTGAGCCCTTCCACCAACTACTCCGGAATCGGCTCTTCCGACTTTAAATATGAGGTGAAAATACGGGTTAGATGATGATGGGTTGAAGGAAACTTCTTTCACCAGAAGGTTTTGATACCATTTGGTCCCGGTGCGGAATAATTCTTCATTCTTCATTTCTCTAACCCACCTCTCCCTCCGCTCTAGACTTCTCTTAGCGTCAGAGAGTATCCGTATTCTCTCAACAATATGCTGTCTGATGGTCAGCAGCTTTGACTTGTTAAGTGTGTGATAACGAGTCCGGAGTTCGCGCGCGAACTTTTGAACCTTGGCGGTAAAATTCCTGCCGGATGTGATGTAGTCAATCACACACTGAATGCGGGACGCGTACTGTCTTGCCCAGCCTGTCTTTATGGCAAGTTGATGCATTCGTCTTTTGGTCTTATAATCAACCGTTGGTTTTGTTTTATGGTTCGCATCGGCCGAAGCTCTTGCTGCATTATACACACAATAATTGATAGTCCAGAGGTCGGATTCTTCGGAAAAATGTCCACGAAGCTCGTCATCCATTTCAGCCGTATCTTCAGGTTTGAGCGAAACCTTGGTGTTGATGTTTCTGCGGGTCATAAATCATTGCTCTTCCTCTACTGGATGTCTGTCTGCGGTTGGTCTTAGTGTCGCCTCTCTTTCTCTGTTACCGGCTTGTTCTAGCTGTGTTAGAGTAGGCGTTCCGCTTATATAGCCCCTTTTTCGGAGTAGTTTGACAGGGTTCCGCAGACGTTGCTGCGAAAATTGCGATAACTCCGGGTGTTACTCGCGCCACAGAGCGTGCAGCCGTGCCACGTAACCCCGTTCAGAGGCCACACTCGCATTGTCGCACTCTAGCAAGTTGTGATTAATCGGTCCGTCCATTGTTGGCCGACCCATTATCGGGAGCCGTGCGCGTTCTGTTGTTTTGAACCGCACCAACTACAACGATGTTTGGTGTTGTCATTGTTGTTCGCACGAGAAGCTAGGGAAGAGAGTTCGTCCATCCTTGTAGAGCCCCGCATGCAAGGATAAGGCTGCGTACTCTGAGAGGTCACCCGGTATCCCAGAGTTACCGTTCTAGACACCTCACCCAGGTGCAGTTTAGCTTGCGGCCATAATAATAATAATCAGCAGAAACCCTTGGTACAGCGACCCTCTATCCGCAACCCGAAGACGCGTTTGGTGACTTTGTCATAGGCACTTCAGTTTGATTCTAGAGGAATCAAAACCGAACCGAATGGTGGCTATATATATTTATATTTAAAGTTTAATAATAACACATGCCTGCAAATAATGGGGTCATGTCAGTTGGTGGAAAGTGGAGGGTCATTTCCGAAGTAATTTTTTACGTTGAATCCGAATCCTTGGTCAGGATTGGCCCATCACGTCAGGGTTTTAAAATATTTTAGGTTATGTACCCAAAAAATGGCGATTTTGTCTACTTTTGTGGTTATGTACAGAAGACACAAAATTCTCTGGCATTTTTTCTTTAGCTGTATCATATAGTACTACCCTTTTTCTTCAATTTGAGAGTCGCAGAGTTTAATTACCATTTTTCTTTAGCAAGTTACGCCAATTTGAAATTACGAGATATGTCCCAATATGTCTTAAGCATTTTCTAAAAATACCGCAGGCCAACATGGTTTTGTAATCAGGATCAAGGTCATTTAAAGGTCAGCTTCGTTGATTTGAGAATTATCATCTTTCTGAGTTCATATTCTGAAAGAGTGGGAAATTTTACGTTTGAATGAGCTTTTAAATTATAAATTGTTATTTTAATAAATAAAATTTTTTATTGATCATCTATAGTTTTGAGAATAAAAAATTATTAAATAGTTTATAATAAATAATGTTAATAATTATGCCTAATTATTGTAAACCATATTGTTTAAATGTATTATTTTTATTTTTTCAAAATTAGATGCTTATATAATAATAATTAGAGGATGATATTTAAATTCAATATATTCTATATTAGAAGTTATTTAATATCAATATAGTTAATATTTCAAATA
>NC_046665.1:29291031-29292178 GCF_010883055.1 Belonocnema kinseyi | reverse complement strand
TATAAATCTCGTGTCACGATGTTTTTCGCTACTGAACTCCGGAACTACTGAACCAATTTTAATGAAATTTTGTATACTGTGTGTAATTTGGTCGAACTTAAAGGATAGGATACTTTTTATCTCGATTAATTACCTCAATTTTTTATTGGAAATTAAATGTTTTAATGTTTTAATTTATAATAGTTTAGTAGAATATTAATTCTAAAAAACCAAGTCGACTGTACTAATTCGGTGCGCTGATAATGAATCCGTGGCCCTTATAACCCTTGCACGTCAGGATCAAGGTCATTTGAAGTTCAAATTCGTTGATTGTAGAGATACATATTTTCTAGCTCAGATTCTGAAAGAGCGGGAATTTTCAAGTTTGAGCATATTTTCACTCATGGCTCCGAGGGACCTCTACAGGTCATATGAAGGTCATATATAAGCTATCATTAACCAAATAAGTCCACGAATAACGTGTTCGTTTACTGGCAAACATCTACGGAGAGATTTTTTTTTATGTTATGTTAGAATTTCATGGAACTTACAAATAAAAAAATTTAATTTGCAATAAAAAATTTAGGTAATTAATCGAGATAAAAAGTATCCTATCCGTTAAGTTGGACCAAATTACACACAGTGAATCAAATTTCATCAAGATTGGTTAAGTAGTCTCGGAGTTTTGTGGCGAAAAACACCACATATAGTTGGAATAGAAAAAAAACATCGATTCCGTATATAATATTCTTAATTTGCTGATTAAAAATTATAACATTTATATTTTTGGCCTTTTATTCCTATTTAGTAATTTGGGGCCCCCGCTGGCAAGGCTCGACACAGCCCTCTCGATCAGTCAGCGACGTGAGGGGCAGTCGAGTGAAGTCTGCCCTTTAATTATTTTACAATTCTAATCCCTAGCTATTCTTTACCCTCTCGTTCTCAAATTATAAACGTTTCTAAATAGCTGATAGTTCCTTCTTTACAATCTACTATCTAAAATTCAAATTTGTGCCGTTGAGGCTGCATACCGTTCACACCGTTACATAGATAGATTTGGAAATTTATACAAGTGTAGATTAGGCACCGGAGATCGTTTCCAATGCAACTCGAATCGTATTGAATAATATATTGTGTTTCATAAATAATTAAAAATATGATTGAGTGC
>NC_046665.1:29289864-29290931 GCF_010883055.1 Belonocnema kinseyi | reverse complement strand
CCTGAAGATCCTGAGGTCGTTGATAGAAGCGCCATACGACACCTTTGCGCTGGAGAGACTTATACATACCTGGGCGTGCCACAGAGCCGCATTCAGGATGTGGCATCTATATAGGATACTCTCCGAAGCAGATACAAACGTCTCATCTGACAGATTTGGTCTTCCGAACTGTCGGCCAGGAACAAAGTATCTGCAACGAACGTCCTTGCCGTCCCGGTACTACTCTATTCATTTGGAGTAGTTCCATGGACGAAGAACGAGCTCAGATCTCCTGATATCGGGACAAGAAAGGTTATGCACATGAACAAAAGCATGCATCTTTATTCTTCCGTTCCGCGACTGTACATCTCACGCTGTCAAGGGGGTCGCGGAATATTGAGTCTTGAATGTCTTTACAACAGGATTATTCTGGGTACAGCACATAGAGTTGCAAATGGAAGAGACCGTCTTCTTAAAATGGTCAGGAATCACGAGGAAGTAGGCAAAGGAGCATTTCTGTACAAAGCAGCGGAGGAGGCTGCTGAAACACTCGGACTTGACTTCAGTATTAGGGGTGAGCAAAAGACATCAAATCTAATCCATCTCGAGTACTTACTCCTGAAAGCCCGGATTAAGAAAGCACAAGAGAAAAACTTTCGTGAACAGCTCGTAGATAAGAGGATGCACGGTATCTTCCACAGAAATGTGAAGGATCAGTCAATGTCTTGTGAGCTAACGTTTGCTTTCCTTAAAACGCCCGGATTGATGTCTGGTACAGAGGGTTTCATTTTTGCATGCCAAGACGGTGTCATTTCAACCTTAACATTCCGTCGCCACATTTTGAGCCAAGACATTCCCGATGATAGCTGCAGGGCGTGCCATGCACAGCCCGAGCATTTAGCTCACATACTATCTAGTTGTCCAACATACGCGGGAACGACCTACCTTCAAAGGCACAATGCGGCACTAAGAGTACTTTATTACCGTCTCTGTCACTCCTACGGCATTCACCTTAATATCGCTCCTCTATATGCTCCTAGGGAAATTGAGTCAATTGTCGAGAATGGGAAGTGCCGTATATACTGGAA
>NC_046665.1:29288431-29289764 GCF_010883055.1 Belonocnema kinseyi | reverse complement strand
TTTTTTCACCTCCTCGGTAGTGATGGGTGGGCATTCTTTATCAGGTGTTATGAGGGCAACAAATAACTCCTTGAAGCTATTTATATTTTCTGAGTCTTCGTCTAGTCTATGCTGAACTTCGTAGACTTCTCTCCAAAATACTTCGACCCCTTCTGGTTTGGGTGGGTGTTCGACAGTAACTGGAGGGTCTTGGATGAGTCGAGATGGGTCAGAGAGAAACTCTTGATTTTCTCTGACCCATCTCTCCCTCCGCTCTAGACTTCTCTTAGCGTCAGATAGTATCCGTATTCTCTCTACAATATGCTGCCTGATGGTCAGCAGCTTTGACTTGTTAAGTGTGTGATAACGGGTCCGGAGTTCGCGCGCGAACTTTCGAACCTTCGCGGTAAAATTTCTGCCAGATGTTATGTAGTCAATCACACATTGAATGCGGGACGCGTACTGTCTTGCCCAGCCTATCTTTATGGCAAGTTACACACAGTATACACACAATAATTGGTAGCCCATTGGTCAGATTCTCCGGAAAAATGTTCAAGAAGCTCGACATCCATTTCAGCCAGATCTTGAGGCTTGAGAGAAATCTTAGTGTTGATGTTTCTGCGGGTCGTAAAGTATCGCTCTTCCTCTATTGGATGCCTGCCCGCGGTTGGTCTTAGTGTCGCCTCTATTTCTCTGTTGCTGGCTTGTTCTAGCTGTGTTAGAGTAGGCGTTCCGCTTACATAGCCCCTTGTTCGGAGAAGTTCAGCATGGTTTCACAGACGTTGCTGTGAAAAGTGCGATAGCTCCGGGTGTTTCTCGCACCACAGAGCATGCTGCCGTGCCCTGTAACCCCGTTCAGGGGGCACACTTGCATCGTAGCACTCTAGCAAGTTGTATTTCAGTCGCTCCGTCCACCCAAAGGTTGGGAGATCCCGCCGATCCATCGAATTGAATTCATTTTTATTGGCTCTCCCAGCTCTATATTGGTCGGCATTGTTGGCCGACCCATTGTCGGGAGCCCTGCGCGTTCTGTTGTTTTGAACCGCACATTTCTACAACTGTGTTTGGTGTTGTCATTGTTGTTTCCACGAGAAGCTAGGGAAAGGGGTTCGTCCATCCTTGTAGAGCCCCGCATGCAAGGATAAGGCTACGTACTCTGAGAGGTCGCCCGGTATCCCCTGAGTCACCGTTCTAGACACCTCACCCAGGTGCCATTCAGCTTTCGGCACGGTTTTCACACCTCCGCTTGGGGGATAATTCCTTCGAGACCACCCCTGGACAATTGTCTGCGAATGCCTAATTATTTTTGTAACCATATTCGGCAGAAACCCTGGGTACAGGACCCTCTATCCGC
>NC_046665.1:29286425-29288331 GCF_010883055.1 Belonocnema kinseyi | reverse complement strand
CGTAAAACGGATGATGCTTATTCAATTCCACTGATTTGACCAATCATCACCAAATTTGTCACAAATATTTCTTGAGCGTCTTAACAGATAAGTCGTAGGAGTATGGGGCAGTTATGCGGAGGGATGGCGCACATGAGACGGCCTGCGCGTTAACATCTCTATCGTATATAAGCAAAATCACTGGTATAGTGCAAACGTTCCCGCATCGGCGAATTAGCAACACTGCATTCACTGGCAGTGAATCGGCCTATTTGGCAACTGACAGATAGCAAGGTTCAATTCTAAATGTAAAAGTTTGAAAATGGTTCGATTTTTATAAAACTAAGTATGTATACGTTTTTAGGGCCGCTGAATTCGAATTTGGTTTCAGATTTTCAAAATTCAAAATGGCTGATAAGTTGAAAATTCAAGTGTATCGACGTAAATTGACTTCTTTCTCAAAATTTATATTTTTGGTTGAAAATAAAACTATTCATTTGAAAATGTACCTATTTTGTTGGAACTTCTGATACTTTAAAAAAAAAGTTTGAAAGCGAAAGTTTATTATTCGACTTGCGGTTGAAAATGTCTTCCTTATAAGTTAATGATTCATCTATTTAATCAGAAATTATGTTTTATGTTGAAGATTAGCATTTTTGGTCATAAAATTAATCTTGTTTTTGAATCATTCATAATTTTGGTTAAAGGTTTAAACTACTTTTTCAAAAAATCGTACTTTTTTTGGTCGTAAAATTAATCTTGATTTTGATAAATTCATGATTTGGATTAGGAATTTACCTATTTGGTCAAAAATTCGTCATTTTATATTGAATGAAAGTTGTTAATAATCCGATTTTTTGTTGAAAAAAAGTGTTTTAGGTGGTAATTGTATTTTTGGTAAACAAATTTTTTTATCTGAAAAGTTTCATTTAACGTTTGGTTAAAATTGTGTCGCCTACAAGTTAAAAATTCAACTATTTGAACGTAAATTAACTTTTTTAGTAAAAATTCATATTCTTGGATAAAAATTATACTCTTTTTATATAACTATCTCGTTGGAAATTTTTGTACGGTTTTTGTAGTGTTTTCCTGAAAATTCATATTTTTTGCTTAAAGCTCAAATATTCATTGGAAAATGTAACTGTTTTGTTTAAAGTTCCCTTTTTTTAATTAGTTTTTTATTGGCAAAAGTTAATTATTCTACTTTTTATGAAGTTAATTCATCTAAGAATGTGTTATTGGTCATACTGTCCAATAAAAATAATAGTGGATTAAGTTGCCCATGAATCATGCTTTATTTTTCAATTTCTTCACAGAAATCCAACGCATGTTTCGACCTTCTTGCAGTCTTTCTTTAAGGAAATGCATAATCTAAATTAAATAATTTAATCAGATTTAATAAACTGGCATAACATTTTAAAAAACCTTCTAATGAAAAAATTTCATAGCTTTATAAGTTGTATTATTTTTTATGCTTTTTCCATACATATATATTTTTCGCTGCATAGATTCACGTGGAAGGGTAGTTTCGTTGGAAATTATAATGAGAGAGAAATTTGCAAGATTCATATTATTAATTTTGAGTCCTAAATCATTTTTCATTGTTCAAGGTAGGTTTTCTACTTTTAAAACATTTTTGATCACGTGGGGTGAGTATGTATGACTCAGGAGTAGTTTTTGTGGGAACGTATTATATATTATCAGAGAGTAAAAAAAGAGCAAAAAATATCGACTAGCAGTCTTTTCTAAGTAGTATTATTTTTTATTCTTTTTTCATACATATATATGCTACGCTGTATAAGTTCACATGGAAGGGTAGTTTTTCAAGAAAATTATAAAAAGGGGGGAATTTTGAAGTGCCTTGCAATCAGTTTGAAGCTTTAATCATTTTTGCATTCTTCAAGGTGGTTTTCCAAATTTGAAAACG
>NC_046665.1:29277776-29286325 GCF_010883055.1 Belonocnema kinseyi | reverse complement strand
TGGTATATATGTTCCGTTGCATACGTTCACGTAGAAGAGTAGTTTTTCAGGAAAATTGTAAAGAGGGGGAAATTTTCAAGTGTCATGTAATTAATTTGGAATGCTAGATCATTTTTGCATTGTTAAAGGTGGTTTTCCAACTTTTTTAACGTTTTTGATAACAGGGGGAGGGTATGTATGACTTTGGGTAACGTATCATACATTATCGAAGAGCAAAAAAAAATTTTAAATATCAACTAACAGTGGTTTCTAAGTAGTATTATTTTTGTATACTTTTTTCATACATATCTATGTTCCGCTGCATAGATTTACGTGGAAGGGTAGTTTTTTGGGAAAAATATAAAGAGGGGGGAATTTTGACGTGCGATGTAATTAGTTTGGATTTCTAAATTATTTGTGCATTGTTCAAGGTGGTTTTTCAACTTTTTAAACCTTTTTGTTTACGAGGGTAGGGTATGTATGACTTAGGGCTAATTTTTCGGTAACGTATTATATATTATCAAAGAGCAAAAAAAGAGCAAAAAATATCGACTAACAGTGGTTTCTAAGTTGTACTATTTTTCATGCTTTTTTCATACATACATATTTTTCGCTGCATAGATTCACGTAGAAGGGTAGTTTCGGGGGAAAATTATAATGAGAGAGAAATTTGCAAGATTCATGCTATTAATTTTGAGTCCTAAATCATTTTTCATTGTTCAAGGTAGTTTTTCAACTTTTAAAACGTTTTTGATCACGTGGGGTGAGTATGCATGACTTGGGAGTAGTTTTTGTGGGAACGTATTTTATATTATCAGAGAGCAAAAAAAGAGCAAAAAAATATTGACTAGCAGTCTTTTCTAAGTAGTATTATTTTTTATTCTTTTTTCATACATATGTATGCTACGCTGTATACGTTCACATGGAAGGATAGTTTTTTAAGAAAATTATAAAAAGGGGGGAATTTTGAAGTGCCTTGCAATCAGTTTGAAGCTTTAATCATTTTTGCATTCTTCAAGGTGGTTTTCCAAATTTGAAAACGTTTTTGATTACGAGGGGAGGGTATGTATGACTTAGGGGTAGCTTTTGGGTAATGTATTATATATTATGGAAGAGAAAAAAAGAGCAACAAAATATCGACTAACATTATTTTCTAAGTTATATTATTTTTTATGCTTTTTTCATACATATGGTATATATGTTCCGTTGCATACGTTCACGTAGAAGAGTAGTTTTTCAGGAAAATTGTAAAGAGGGGGAAATTTTCAAGTGTCATGTAATTAATTTGGAATTCTAGATCATTTTTGCATTGTTAAAGGTGGTTTTCCAACTTTTTTAACGTTTTTGATAACAAGGGGAGGGTATGTATGACTTAGGGGTAGTTTTTGGGTAACGTATTATATATTATCAGATTGCAGAAAAAAGAGCAAAAAATATCAAATAACAGTCTTTTCTAAGTTGTACAATTTTTTATGCTTTTTTCATACATATATATGTTCCTTTGTATACGTTCACGTGGAAGGATAGTTTTTCGAAAAAAATTATGAAGACGGGGAAATTTTGAAGCGTCATGTAATAAATTTGAAGTTCTAAATCATTTTTGCATTGTTCAAGTTGGTTTTCCAACTTTTAAAACGTTTTTGATGACGAGGGGAGGGTATGTATGACTTAGTGGTAGTCATTGGGTAACGTATTATATATTATCAAAAAACAAAAAAAGAGTAAAAAATATCGACTAAAAGTGTTTTCTAAGTTGTACTATTTTTTATGCTTTTTTCATACATATATATTTTGCGCTGCACAAATTCACTTGGAAGGGTAGTTTCGTGGGAAATTATAATGAGAGAGAAATTTGCAAGTTTCATGTTATTATTTTGAGTCCTAAATTATTTTTCATTTTTCAAGGTGGGTTTTCAACTTTCAAAACGTTTTTGATCCCGAAAGGTGAGTATGTATGACTTGGAGGTAGTTTTTGGGGAACGTATTATATATTATCGAAGAGCAAAAAATGAGCAAAAAAATATCAATTAACAGTTTCTTCTAATTTTGATCATTTTTATTGCTTTTTTCATACATATGAATCTTCTTTTGCATACGTTCACGTAGAAGGGTAGTTTTGGGGAAATTACAAAGTGGGCGAAATTTTTAAGTGTCATATGAATAATTTGAAGCCCTAAATCATGCTACATTGTTGAATGTAGTTTTCCCATTTTGAAAACGTTTTTGATCACAGGGGGTAGTTGTGTAGATCCTGCTAGCGCCTCCACCCTTTTCTCTGACGTTTAGAGAGCAAAAAAAATTTTTTAGCATAAAATTAGCAAAAAAAAAACCAAAAAAATATGCCCTATTCCATTTTATAATTTGCCTTGGTGGCGGCGCGGAGTGGACGGACCTAAAATTGAACTCATGTTACAGTGTTTCATCGAAATATTCGAACTACGTTTGCTTATACATATCGCTTGCAGTATTCATTTGAACAATAGTTATTTTCTCAAGCATTTTTTTTCAATAACTAAAAAATGAAATAAAGTAGAGTAAGTACAATTATTTTTATGACTGTATAGAGTATAGAAAGAATACATTCATCACTTTTTAATGATTCAAACAAGTATAATTTGTTTAAAGAATTACTTTTCCAAAAATACTTAACAAAATCGTAATTAACTGTATGTCTTCAATTTCATTTAATTTTTGTAGCTTTCGAAAAATAACTGTTCGTACAAATAAAAATTGTTTGAACGAATAGGAATTTGTTAAACAATAGAAGAAATGTTTCAAAATTATGTAATTATTTAGCATATTGAAGTAGCCGATGGCACGTATTAATATTCGAATTTGGATAAAAATTAAGGATTGTCTTTCTCCAGAAATGAAAAATTTCGATATGTTGGAGGGGAAAGGTATCTTGCTCTGTAGCTCGAAAAGCGTTTTTTGAACCACTATAATGTACCTTTTTTTAATTTTCCACTTTTGGTCAACTTTTAAATTATAGTGAGTTAATAATTAATTTGAAAGTTAACAAATGTACGTGTTTAAAAAGGTTGTTATTTTGTAGAAATTGTGGATATATTACGTGGTTGGCAGTTTTACAGTTGGAAGTGTTATTCTTTGGTTAATATCTCATTTGTGAAATTATAAAGATTCTTTAATTCAAAATTTCTATTTAATTCTTTTTTACCAATAACTACACAACCACACCAAAAAAGTGTGCGGATCTGGTAACAAGATCCACGTATTCCTATGGATTTTGGGGCGCTGAATTCAAATTCGGTATCGAAAATCACCCATCACGTCATGGTTGAGCCATAACTTCAAAAAATGACGAAAAATCATGCACTGAGGCAAATAAATTACAAAATAATGCCAGTAATGCAAATTTTCCCTTGAAAAACATGACGACAACTGTGAAGGATCAACACTTTCCTGATATAAACTTATTTAACATAACTTTACCCAACAGAACATGACCTCACCTAACTAATTACTATTTAAAAAATTTTCGTTTTCTTTTGAACGAATAGTTAATGGTTAAATTTAAAAGCACAGTTAAATAATTAGACAACTAAATTTGTTGAATTTTATTCTTTACTACAGTGTGATTTTAGAAATAATTTTACTTTCATTGAAATAATTGTTAAATTCAACACAAGATTCCTTACATTTCAATTTGGAAAATTTAAAGTTAACAAATTATGTAAAATTCAAAATTAAAAACTTTCGGTAAAAAAAATTTCGAAGGAAAATTGTTTTACAAGAAATCAAGGAAAACATTTTTGAAATGCAATTTTCCTTAACACTTTGTATTCTTACTACTCTAAAAAAGTGTTTCCATCAACTTTTTGTCAATGCGGAGAAGAAAAATTTTTAAAGAATATTTGAATAATGATTGAACTACAAAGTTTGTTAAATTTTTTATTTTTACTACAGTGCAACTTTTAAGCGAAAAAATTTCATTTTCACAGATATAATTCCTTATGGTAACAGAAACATGCATTAATTAACATTATTTCTGTTATATAAAAAGAAACTGTTTATAAGGTTTTAAATAAAAAAAAATGTTACCATAAATATACGTCGTTAAAATTAATTTTGCAAGATTTCATCGACTGTTATGTTTTCTGATAACTTTTGAAAAATTTGATTATTTGTTACAAAATGTTCCTACTACATTTTAAATATTTTTTCATCAATTGTACTTAGTGAAAAGATTTTGTTTAAAGAATACTGCGAGCTATATTGTCTTCAAGTCACCTGACCCTAAAGCCAACAATGTACATTAACAATTCTTAAAAGGTTTTTTTTAGCACCAATATCATCCCCCAGCGAATTTCAAGATATTATTATTTCTAATAAAATTCTCTTTGAATAATTTTTGGAATTTTAAGTTATGTCTGAAATTTTAGATAACTATAACAATGAAAATCTGACCGCTTCGCGTGCGCATTCTCATCGCGCGCTACGCGCGCGGCTCGTTTCGATCGCAACTTTGAGCGCGCTGAGGGCGCGCGACGGTAGAATCTCGCGCTTCGCACTCTAACATAATTACACCTCGCGCTTCGCGCTCGGATATTTATTCTTTGCATTTGGAATGCTTGAAAAAAACTTTATCAAAAAGATCTCTTTAAGATGGCAGTATTTATATGCGTCTTCATATTCTGAATTGTCTACTTAATTAAGTATAGTCAAAGATTAAGTTTCTCAAAGCTCTGTAGGCTTTGAGGTACACATTCTCATCGGGACGCTCGCGCTGCGCGCTCGATTTCCGACAGAAATTTCTAAACAGGTTTTGTTAAATTTTTTTCTCGTAACTTTTGTCGTTTTTCCACGTATTTTTTTTATTTTATTTTTTTCAACGTTATTTATCACGAATAAAACAAAAAGTAGGCGTCCTATCAAGAGGTGATTCTTAACGAAACTGTAGATCTTTTTTGGGATAACCATTTTTGTTAATTCATATTTTTTTGGATCCTACATAGTTTGTCCACAAAATGGAATTTTTTATTTTCCATTATTTTTTGTGCAATAAAAATTTGAATTTTCGATTTTTGAAGATAATCTAAAAATTTGTTATGATAATCTTTTAGAGCTTTCAAAAATAAATGTTTTTCTTCTCTTGACTTTGCTTAATATCGTGCGTTTTTCGGCTTCAAATTTTGATTTTCGGTTAATTAAAAAAAATTTGAAAAAAAAGTCATGAGGATAAATTGTTTGTTCTTTTTAATACTATAAATATCCCTACATAGAATTTTCAAATTCAGAAATAAGTGGTCTTAAATATTTTCAAAATGCGCTGACTTTTTGAATTTTTATGAAAAATGGCTGGTTCACGGAATCGTGCTTTCTTCTAGGACCTAAAAAAAGTGTGCCAAAGATGAATTTGATTCGTTGATTTTTTCGAGAGTTATCGTGTTTACGGACGGACGGACGGACGGCCGGACAGACAGACAGATAGACGCCATCGTGAAAACATGATTTTCGGATTCAGGGGGTCTCGAAACGTAGAGATCCGTTAAAAAAGTGTGATGTCAAATTTCCAACAATTCTAATACTTTCTCAATCAGAAATGATGAGAATGTAAAAAACAATAGAAAACAATTTAAATCATCTCAGTTACGCAGTGGGAATTGGGAGCTAATAAAAATTTGATATTCATATTGGAATTGTGAAGAATCTATGTATATTTATTTACTATTATATTCCCAAACTCGTCAACATTTTAGGGATATTGTCCACCTAATAGTATTTTTAATTGAGGAATAGGCGAGAAAATAGCCAGTAAACAGGCAAGTTGAAACGCATAGGGATTATCTTTATGTGGGACTCTTCATCGACCCTTGTCTTAAGCCCGATACACACATTCGGCATTCGGCGAATGCCGAGCAAATGTTCGGCGAATACCTAGTAGTGTGGATGGGTCTAGCCTAGGCGAACATTCAGCATTCGTGCTCTCCACTACTAGGCGAGCTTCCAACGCGAGCACTTTGGCGAATATAGGCGAGCAAGTGCAATTTTTGAGGGCGTCCACACATTCGGGTACATTTGGCGAACATTTTTGCTTTTATTACGTACATATTGCTATTTATGTTGGTTATTTATTTAGGAATAAATAATGTTGATTTGTTTTTAAACATTTTTTAATGTTTCTATATTAATTATTCTTTTGTTATGCATTTTTTAATTCTTTTAATTGAAAATGTACTCTTGAAAATGAAGATTATTGATTTATTAAGAATTAACTGATCATAACGAAATAATAAATTTTGTGGAATTTTCCATGGTTTTTGTTTAACGTAATAATTTCGTATAGTTTATAAAGCATTGGCTTCGTACAAAAGTAACGAAAAATTCTATTAAAATATTATTAATTTGTAACTCTTTTTCAAAAGGTCAAATAAGTTTCCTGATTACAAATATCTTGGTCGGGTATTTTAAATCTGGCTCAATTTGTGTTTGAACAATTTTTTTTTAAGTTTTGAACAGTGATGATCAGGCACAGAAAAAACTATTGGCGCTAATCATATTGTTTACATTATAATTAACGATATAAAAAAAAGGTTAATCGTTTATAACTTGAATATTGCGTTGTGTCGGGGGGCGTACATTTATAAAACATACATAGTTTATAAGGCCGTGAATAATCAATTCTGGTTATTGAGGATCATTATTTATTTTAATATTTATAAACAATTTAGCAAAAGAGGTGGTGAAGAATAAATGCTATTAATAACTTTTGTAGGGTGCAAACTTCAGTTTCATAATTCTCAAAAAATTTTTTAATTCCTGACGATTAGCATTCAAATACCAAAATTTTAATCTTGTAACATGTTCAAGATCGGATATTTTAGCAAAAAATCAAACAATATTTCAGATACAAAATTAAAATTTTCAAATGTACTTATATTTATCTTAAACAAAAATGACTTTTCTGCCATAGGAGAAGAGATTTTAACAAAATACTTGAACTTTCAATAAAATAAACAAATTTTCAAATAATAATTACATTTTCATCACAAGATCATGAATTCTCTCTCAAAAAAAAACTATAACTGTTAATATTTCGAACGAGAAAGATAAAATTTCAGTTAAAAGAATTAAAGTTACCACCAAAAACGATTTTTCATCAAATAAAGGTTTTCAGTAGTGAAAGACAAAAACATTTACCTAAACTGTTACATCTTCGAGGCAAGAGGAATTAACAAAATAGTTAAACTTTTAACCGAAGAGATAAATTTTCTACCAAAAATATGAAACTTTGATCAAAACTTATTTCTAAACAAAATAATTCAAAGAGAATAGTGAATCCTCAAGCAAAGAAGATTGATTTCCATCCAGACAGATATATTTTGATATTAAAAAGATAAATGTTTAAAAAATATATTTGAATTTTCATTTTCAAAAATGTTAGTCTGATTGTTCACAATAAAATATGAGTCAAGCAAGAAGTAAATTTTTTGTTGAATCTTCAAACAAAAAGTTGTTTTTTTTTATCAAAAAACTGTAGTAAAATTCTGGTTAAACAGACAAATTTTCAAATCAATACAAAAGTTTGAAAAAAATACATTTTTATTTGAAAAAATGTTTAGTTGACTTTTCAACATCAAAACATAAAAGACCAGGAAAGTTTCTATGAAATAGTTGAATCTTTAATAAAACTTTTGATTTTTCGACAAAATTGAACAGGATTTTTTAATTGATAACAAAAACAGTTGCATTTTGATATGAGAAAGATGAATTTTTTACTAAGGCAGATGAATTCTTAAATCAAAAAGACAAATTTTAAAAAAATTGAATTTTCACCTAAAACAGATTTCATTTTACTTTCTAAAACTAAAATAAAAATGTAAACTATTCAATTTTCTACAAAATTGTTGAATTTTTAACTAAACACCAAAATTTTCAACCGAAAACATATGTGTGTTATATTTAAAATATAACACACAAATTCTAAACAAAACAATAGTTGAATTTTCATTCAAAAAAGATTTTAATTTGACCTTTCAACATCAAAATATGAGTTTTGAACAAAAAGTAATATTTCCATGAATGTACTAAAATGTTGAACAAAACAGTTAAATTTTCAGCCCAAAAGTGTTGAAAATTATTGAATTTCCATCCAAGCAGTTGCGTTTTTACCCATGAAAGCTACATTTTCCACTAAAATAGATGAATTTTCAAATTAAAAGGACCAATTTTTAAAGAAAAAAGAAAACGGATGGATTATTCCCCCAAAAATATTTTATTTCACTTATCTACCACCAAAATGTGAATTAGAATCAACAAGATAATGTTCTACGATTTAAGGTAAACCGACCATTACTAGCACAGTTACGGAAAGCCAACTAAGATAAAAACAATTTTAATGACAGATAAAAATAGCACATTTTGAATAACAATTTACGGAGAGAAGTTTTTAGTCCACCGGAAGATTTCTTTTTCCATTCAAGAGATCTATCCTCGATATAGACGGTGTACGAGGGTGGATTGATAAGTTTCCGGCCTGACCAAGAAAAACAACGTTTTTAAGATTTTTTTTTTTTATTTCTCAACATAATCTCCTCCAAGGCTGATAC